>NC_069370.1:36921742-37224772 GCF_021730395.1 Mercenaria mercenaria
AATTTTAATATAAATTTTACTAAAACTTCAAGGTTAAATTCTAACTGAGACTGACAATCATTACTGAAAAATTGTTTGAAAATCGTTATAAATTTAAAATTTAGTTTTAATCATGCTATTTAGATATAAATGACAAATAAAGTTTCATTACCAAACTCAGCTGAGACTGAAAATGTTTGTGAACACGGGGCCAGAAGGTTACATTTAGATCAGGTAGAAAACATATTATTATTTCATGATGCACTTTTATCAGCCATTTGTGGCGTCTAAACGTCGACGTCCATTTGGCGCGTCAACGTCATTTCCGTATTTCACGTATCACTGTGTATATTATTGTCAACTGAAGAAGCTTATTAACCATTTCTGTGCCAAGGGCCGATTTTGGGCCGGTTGCTTTTACTACGTTGAGTGCCAAGGACCGATTCGGGCCGATCTGTACAGAACATTTACACCGTTCATTGAATGAGCTGAATTTTTTTTTTCTCAACGCAGAAACATAATTTTGTTCCTATGGATATGAAAACATAACAACGTTACAAGCATATGGTGACGTCATTTTTGAGATGACGTTACACAAGAATTGTCAACGTAATAGTATTTCCCGCGAAATCATTAATAAATAGATTTCAGTCGTTTCAATGTAATACGTCCGACCGAAGAAATCTTCATACAGTACATCTTTTTATAGAAACTTCGATTTTTTAAAGAAGAAATATCAAATTAGGATGTTCTTAACATCAAGATATCGAAACTCATTGAACAAATAACAAAACAGTATAGTGATATGTAACCTTTAAAACTAAGATATTAATTAAGTTCACATATATTTCTTTCGTTTCATTCAATAAGAACGACACACTGTCGGATCAGTATGTTCACGGTATGAAACAATACATGTTCTTTATAAAAAAAAAAAAACAAACGGACAAATAAGTATCTTATTGAAATGTTTTCCTTTTCATCGTCTTTATTCAAGGATTGTCCTAAACTGCCGTAGACTGCCTTTGAAACCTTTTTCAAATTTGTTATAGTTATACAAACACGAAATCTGCATTTGTTTGTTTGTTTTAATATAAAATTTGGTGTATATTTATTACAAATGTAAAAAAGAACTATGATCTTGAACTAAATAATACTCGCATTTTGTTGTTATGGTTAGCAGTGTATGCAGTCATGGAAAACCTAACTAATATATTTACTTCAGGCATTTTAACAATAATTTCGCGTAGTAGTCATTTCTACTACTCAGTAAGAATTATTGACAGTCTTAATTAACTCCAGAGCTAGAAATAATTTAAAATCGTTTTCGAGCAATATCGTTAAAACATGACGTTACGGAAAATTGCAGGTCAAATATTTTGGATATGAAGCAGTTGTTTGATTGAAGACATTCAAATGTGAGTATAAATACCTTGAAATATTTTGTTAAAATGCGGCTTGTTTTTCACAAAAAAAGCACGAATTGACAGAAATAAAAATCCGTATGCGCTGGATGGAAATCCGATTTCGTATCATAAAGGTAAAGGTCTTGTTTATTATAGTGTCACCCCTATTGAAAGGGCCAGCCAATTTGGCTTATGAGACACCTTTATTGTGCGTACCAATTACTTCCCAACTCATACCACTATGCCAGGCGCCTAACTAATATATTTACTTCAGGCATTTTAACAATAATTTCGTGTAGTAGTAATTTCTACTACTCAGTAGGATAGAAGTCGGTAACCATTCACTTAACTAGCTCGCGGCTCACGAACCGGCCTTTTCGGAACGAGTCCCATGACAAACATCCCCCGGACGAACGCTCCCCATGGGGCTCGAACCTTCGACCTCCCGATCCCGAGGCGGACGCCTTAACCACTGGGCCACGGTGCCTGGAGTATTTTCATTAATCATCACCTGATAGATAAATAGTTGTTTGTTTCGGCGTTGTTTCAGTCATTTTTTGGTACCTGTTCGGTTGTTTTCTATAATCAGTTCGTTCTATAATCCGTTCAGTTTTTTATTAAGCAGCAATAATAACAGCTGTATTCGGCTCTGGTGGATTTTACACGGCAGGATTAAATTCGGCGCTTAACAATAATTTCGTGTAGTAGTCATTTCTACTACTCAGTAGGATAGAAGTCGGTAACCATTCACTTAATTAGCACGCGGCTCACAAACCGGCCTTTTCGGAACGAGTCCCATGACAAACATCCACCGGTCGAACGCTCCCCATGGGGCTCGAACCTTCGACCTCCCGATCCCGAGGCGGACGCCTTAACCACTGGACCACGGTGCCTGGAGTATTTTCATTAATCATCACCTGATAGATAAATAGTTGTTTGTTTCGGCGTTGTTTCAGTCATCTTTTGGTACCTGTTCGGTTGTGTTCTATACTCAGTTCGTTCTATAATCAGTTCAGTTTTTTATTAAGCAGCAATAATAACAACTGTATTCGGCTCTGGTGGATTTTACAAGGCAGGATTAAATTCGGCGCTTGCACGACTCGTGTGATCGGGGCCTGGCAAAATTAACTAGAGTCGAATACAACATCTTTGATAAAGTTGCCGTTATAATAAACCTTATAAAAATACTCAAATTGTGATATGTTATTTGAGTGTTTAAGTTAATTTGATGGATTTGCTGGATTTTAATTATATGATTTTTTCTCAATTAATATTTAATTGGAGATTTTATTTGAAAATAATATTTCTTTTACCAAGAAATGGAATTTTTCGGTGATCTGATATTTTACCAAAGTAAAATCCTGCCTGAATTAAGGTTACATGTGTATCAAGTAATTTTAAAAGTATGATTGTATCCAATATATTTTGGTCACATAACATCTGCCATGATCCAAGTTTTATGAAAAGAACGTCAAAAATCTCATGATAACCAAAACTACTGCGTATTAAACATAATTTAGTGATATTTGCAATTTTGCACAGCCCAAAAAATACAGACGTTAATGACTTGACGATGTCACTGTCACCGTGCAGAGTATTATGACTTTTACACAAAATTTAACAATAAGTTTTCCGATAAATTAAGCAATCAAGTATATATTATTATGATCATTTCAGTCAATAAAAATGTTATTATCAGCGCACGTATAAATTTTAACAGACGACAAAAATTAAAATGGCGCATAAAATTAAACATTCTTAGACAAAAATGAAAGTGCGCTAGCGAAATCAATCTGACTAAAGTACATCTCCTATATTACGCTACGCATAGGATCTGAAAACGACCTATTCATTGCCTCGTTCTGACGGCTCTTTCGCTAGCCAATCAGAGCCTAGCTTGCAACATCTTGCAAATCTACATGTAGCATTGACTTTTGATATTTACAATTCTTATGTCGTTATGTATCAGATAGCCGGTTAGCTCAGTCGGTAGGCCACTTGCTTTGTAAGCGAGGGGTCCCGGGTTCGAGTCCTAGAATAACCGCATATTTTTCTTATCCTTTGACAATCGAACAAGTCGTCTGATTGGATAACATAAAAATAGCAATACTGGAAATCCAAAATATACAGAAGACGAATGTGAATAGGTCGTTCTCAGATCTTCGTTTAGAAGATCAAGTACTTTAGTCAGATTGCTAGCGAAATCAAACGCAGATAAACGCAAAGAGGAGAGTCACACAATGTAATTTATGTAAATTTTCGAAAATGATGTAAATGTAAAGCAAAATAATTTTCGGATGAATGAAAGAGCTAAGTAGATTTACCACCCCTCTGTTTTACAATATAAAATGGTAACTTCACATCAAAAAGGATCATCGGGTTGATATTCCAAATTTTAAAAAAGGTCTTCATGTTTAAGAAAATACATAGCTTCTATAGTCATGTTTATCGTATTTAAAACAACATCTGTTAGATGATGCAATGACATTTCTTTTTATATAAATAAGTGTGTCTCGTTTTTATATCCAAACGACTCTGTGAAAAAGGGTATTCAACTGGAGCCTGATTACCGAGTAAATAGAGATTTGCGGTTTACAGAAATGACTCCAATGGCAGTTGCAAAAAAGTGGTACACAGCAGCTTTTCGTTCTAAAATAACTTATACATGCTGCATATGAAATTGCCACTTTGGAGGGATTAATTCCTGCAGGTATGCGGTACTGTGATAAGAAACATTCTTTGCTCAACGTTTGAGATTCATTAACTAACTCTCAATTATTTCAATTCCATGCATTTTGTGTTAACGCCACATAAACCCTGTCTTACTTATTTAAAGGCGTACAAGCCTATTCTTTTCTTTCACGCTTACGTAAGAGAACATGTAAGAAAAGAAAGAATGCCATTGTCGTTTTAAATAAACTGAAAAAAAGGAAGATATGTTTCATTGTTACAGTTCATCTCTTGCATCTACTTGTAATCTATTATTAGCTCAGCAGGAAAAAACAAAATACTTAAAATCAGGAAGTTTTCCTTATTACAATACATCTCTATCATCTACTTAGCTCAACAGGAAAAAACAAAATACTTAAAATCAGGAAGTTTTCCTCATTACAATACATCTCTATCATCTACTTAGCTCAACAGGAATAAACAATGTACTTAAAATCATTCTGGTCGAGACATATTCTCTACATGGTGATTTATGTATCACGTTTAAGCTCACTCGTCGTCCACCTCTGATTCATGCGGGAAACTTCTTTCAGTCACTTCCAGAGAATATAAGAATTACATGTACAGTAGCTGCTATACATGTATGTTAATACTGGTAGGATTCGGGTAAGGAATCCAGCAACACTGTTAATGTGAGCTTAAGGAGGTAGGTTACCTTCATATTTGTATGTGCGCATGTCCAACCGGAAGCTAACGTGACGATTTACGACAACGTTTACGACAAACTAAATGTGTTTGTATATTCATTCTTCTGAAAACAAATCATGAACTTGTCTTCGATCTGATGCTTTATGGTTTAATAATGCAGAAATAATGAATAAACTGCCGCAGAAACGCTTCAAAACATTGTTGCCTTAAAATGACGTCATTGACGTCATGACGTTACGTGTCAGTTACCGCGCAAAATTAATAGCTTTTATCTTGAAAGTACGTAATTCTGTACATTTTCTTTATTTTAACTATTTTCAAATAACCATTATTTGCTGAAATATTTTTATGAGTCTTTTGCTCTGAATAATAATCAAAATTTTGCTTCTTTTATGTAGTTATATTGAAATGTTATGCGGAATGTAAGAAAATGGATGATGGCAACCAATGTTATTTGGAATATAGTTGGGTAAAAGGTTACTTGTTACGGCCATTTTCAAATAAAAAGTCTAGCAGTTTGATTTGTAATACCTATTTTTCAGGTTCCATTGATAATTTGTTACTTACATACTAAAACTAAGATCTAAAATTGTTCAAATTTCAGTAGAAAATTGTGGTTTCTTAAATTGAATTGATGTTACCATGGAAACGAAGCCCGTGACCTATGTATCTAAATGTAAAATTCAAAAGCGTTGACACTGGTCTATTTCAGAAACACAGCTTCGGCTTTTTATTTTCATTTCAACAATATCCATGAGAATAATAGCAGCACGCTGAACGATTTTTCCATGAAAAATGGCAGACGAGGGGTACTGCTGTACGTATTCTAAGCTATGAAATTTGTTTGAATAAATGCAAATAGCACGAAAATGTAACCTACGTTAGAAATAATATGTTTTAAAGCTACATCAACCAGAAAGATAATCTTATTCAATATTTTTTTAAAGAAATTACGATAAACAGCAAGATATAAGCTATTTTAAACATCTCTGTTGCCATGGTTACTTTAAAATTTAAGAAAAATAGGGTACCATATAAAGTGCTTGGTATTTTGCTAATAATATTACCCAAATATTTCATGTTGGTCATTAACAGAATGGCACTGAAGCCGTCGAAAACCCCTATTTTTATACATAGTTGTTTAAAAATGAGAGAAAATGCGTTACCATGGAAACACGAGCCCCGCGACATATACATTTTAAGCTTATATTAGAAAGATAACGTGCATACCAGTAGAATTATCAATTATGCAGACTTCTACGGATATCAATGAAACTAAAATACACTGAAAAGTGTTTAATATCCGTATTTTCCTTCTTCTTTCAATATGAAATACCTTTGGAGGGTCATGTTCTTCAAACCTGGATAAAAATTGAACTTGAAGGGACAGAGACAAACGAAATTGAGATTGTAGCAGTTAAAACTTCATATTACACGAAATACAAAAACATGCTGCGGTTCAACTAATTTGAATTTACCCTTGTAACAAGGTATCCTACCTCCTTAACACCGTATGTATATAAAATGCAGTTGAAAAATATGATTAAACCCATTAAATCATCAAAATATTTTTCATTGCACCGTATGCTCAATACAACTTCTAGAGAGAGACGGAAATGTATTTATTGTACAGAGGTTGTTGCTCTTGAGAAGTTAATTTAACTGCCTCGATGGCCTAGTGGTAGAGCGTCCGCTTCGAGTGCGCGAAGGTGTTAGATTCTCGGCCGCGTCATACCAAAGACGTGAATAATGGTACCAGTAGCTCCTTTGCTTGACGCTCAGTATTAAAAGGGAAACTGGCTTCTCTTCTCTCATACCCTCATGGCGAAGGATTCCATCAGGAATGAGTTGTCGATAGTGATTAGTATAAGTTGTAGAACTTGTTTCACAATCGAACTTAAATAAAGTAGTATACTGAACTAAGTTAATTTACTATGAATTAAATGAGAAAGAAAATATTGTCTTTATAGCGAGGTATTCGCTCTTCAGAAGTATATTTATCAGAGATTATACTTTAACTTAAATGTTCTTGAGAAATATCGTTAAATCCCGTTAAAGATAAAATGTTTTCTTGCAGTTTTACAAAGGCTGAAAGTAACTATACTTGTTTCATACATATAGCTAAGTAAATCATCTTTAATATTATGATGGCTATATTTAAGCAGTTGTTGTATGTTGAGTGTCACATCTATTGTTTTACTGTATTTTATGCCTTAAATGCAAAAGAAAAACGAACGCATATATTGGCGTGTAGAATTTACTTGTGTGAGCGCTAAAATGATATATTGATTTAGAACGTACTTGTAAATAATCTTAATAAATACTTAAGGTGGTACTTAATCAATATAAAAACTCATACATACATACATACATACATACATTCGAAGGGAAATTATTTTGCTGAAAACAGACATATTTTGGATAAAAGTTTTGGGAAGTAGTAGTGCATTCTTAGTAGGGCAGTAAAGTGTGGCAATATGTCTCTGTAAATCACTACGCAGTCACAACTGATTTGCTTTTGATTCCTAAAAACATGGCAGTTTCTAAAAGTTTACATAACAGATCTGAGCACTGATCCTGTTAGCCTGAACGTTATCTTTTAAATTTTATAGCTTGTTTAGCAGCGAAATAATTCTAGTTTAATATCGTATATTGTCTAACAGACAATGTCTACCAACGGATTATGCTTTTCATTTCTCAGTAACAGTTTATTTTCGCACAAGTTCATTTCTTCTTCTTTTATAGCATCATTATACTTTACGTGATTTTGTTACTAGACTATTTAACAACAGAGGAAAATTATATGTTATTTTACATAAAGTTTATGGGAGACTGACGTTGAAAATCCAGTAAACTGGAATTGCCGAACTGTGTATTTTTTCCACATTTATCTACTGCTAAGCATATGCAACTATCTGCTTATGATCAGTTTTATGAAAGTTTCATTTACAATATAAAAAAAAAATTCTACCACATGCAAAACAAACTCTATTAACGCATCAATTAACCAGAACGTAATCACTAACGTCAGGATTCTCTAACGGTTTTCGACGTCATCGACGTACATTTGGCATCTTTTGAGTTTTCTGTTGGCAGCAAAACTGTGTTGGTTTATGAATTTTCAACATCGTAGAAAACATACTAAACTCGTTTATGTGTTCAATGACGGCAATAAAGGATTTAGGTTACATATTTTGTGAATTAAACTTTAAGCTTTTGAAATTTTCCAAAATCACATTGAATGTATGCTGTTAATGAAAACAAAATGTATATCAAATGTTTTAAGGATAAAATTAGAAAATGCGAATAAATAATACAATATACAAGTGGCTTTATTATAAGTCGGATACAATATAACCTGTTTACATTAACCCAATAACTAACTAACTAAGATCACAACTGAAATTTTGAATTAGCTAATACCAAAAAGATACAAGATGTACAATAATAAACGACAGGCCTAACAACACGGAATTAGCAATTTATAAAATTATTATACATGTAATTACAGTTTTACCTTTTGATGCAGCTATTAAAAGGCAATTTGATGACTATTATCAATTTGCTTATCAATGATCTATTGAACATAATATAAAATTGTGACAAATTTAATATGATTTTGAAATCCAAAAAAAGATATTTTTATAGTTGTAGGGACACCACTTGTAACGTTTTATGCTTGAGTAATTTTCTTAACATGGAATTTCTATTAACTCAGTCTGTTTCTAAGGAGAGGACAACCGTTAACTATTAAAGCTTTCTATCCAATTCCTTAACTTTTAGTTTGTAAATGGTAAATGTAACATGTTGAAGCTAACATAAACAGTTTTGTTAATGGGTGGTTTAACAGATATTTCTTACAAATATATCTTTCCTTATGATACATTAAGGCAAACACATTCGCAAGATCACTGAAAGATTAAAAAAACTAAATTATCTTACTTGCATGAAATATATAAGTCTTTTAACTTCCTCAACTATAATATATAAGTATTTTATCTTCCTCTTCTTTCACATATGATTATTTTAACTTCCTCCTTTATCCAGTGAAATACTGTTAATTTTTTAACACAACATGTGTAATTCATTGCAAGTGAATATCTATATAATGAAGTAATAAACTGTTTATATTTACAACAAGCAATTCCTATAATGAAAATTGCATAGGGCACAATTTTAACGTCACCAGACTTTTTACTACCTTCTAAAGTGGAATTAAAGTGCGCATGCTCAGTAACATTGCGCATGCTTGCTTACATTGTGCTTTGTTACAACGGAGGTGTATATAATTATCGTTGGCAAACAAATTAAACCTTGTTTGTTTTTATTATACTTCTTTCAAGCAGAACTCATTGTTGAAAAGGTATTTAAAAAAGCAAAACCGATCTATATCTTAACGTTTACGTTTCGGGATTTAAAAGGCCTTTCAGATTTAATGTTTTAATAACTTCAAGTTACAATTATTACATTGCAAAAAATATTTACAGTTCACAGCTTTTGTATCGATATATACACTTAACTGAACTATTCAAAAGTGTTTTGCACATTTTTAATCAGGTTATATATTTTTATTCATTACTTGGACAAAGGGTTGTTATATTCGCTAGTGAATCCATTCAATGTATAATTAAGTTCTTCTTAAATTGTACCAGAAAGCGGGGGCATATTAAACATTTCCTTATCTGTCATGAGGAGACTTAATCAAAACAACTTTTTTGCTTTGTTGTATTCTGTGCTTATGTACATATGTTCTTATTTACCCAGATTTCACAATAGGTTTGACAGAGATTAGCCTTGGATCCAGACGTTGATAGGTTCTTGCTTTTGCATATCCCGTTTTCATAATATTTCACAAGCAATAAGGCAATGTTTGCACTTTTTAAAGAATAAATAACCTTGATCTTCTAGTGGATTTTCAGTTAAAACTGTTGGATCACACCATCTAATCCATATAATACTAATTTACGGATGCGAAGTGTGGGGCTATAGTAATCTAGACATGATGGAAAATAAAATGTCCATTATAATTTCTTACGTAAAGTAGGAAACTGAAGGAGCAGTACCCCTAGGCATATGCTGTATGCAGAATTTGAGCGGTACCCAATTGAAATTACCATTAAAGCAAGAATGATCAAGTTTTGGAATAAAATAATCTTATCCAAGCATTCTAAAATTGCCTATATTTGTTATTAGAAGATGATACCGTCTGCACAAGCTTTTAAATGGTCATTAAGGGCATCCTAGACAATACGAGCTATTCCTGTTATTGGCTTAATCAGGCTACAATAAATTGCAAATGTATTTATATCTTGGTTAAAATGTTCTAACAGATCAACTTAATCAGCGGTGGTTAACTTCTCTAAATGGATCCTCAAAAGGCACAGGCTGTAGTTAATTTAAAGATAACCTTCTGATGGAAAACTATTTGTTATCATTGCCTTGCTTGCTTCGACTAAGTCTCCTTCGTTCCAGAACAGGAAACTATCGATTTCCGGTTGCAACCTGGCGCTGGCGACAATGCTATGTTGCACATGAGGGGCGAAAGTGCCCATGGTACCCACTTTACGACATGGGGATTGAAATGCATTACCTGTTAATTTGTCCTTTCTTTAAGCCCTTAGGAATAGATATATCCCTCGTTGATTTTTCCATAGACCAAATATCCTGAAATATAAAGAATTGATGACATGCAAAAAATGTAACAATTATTCATAATAGTTGCTTATTTGTTAAAAATGTAATGTGAGAATTTAAGTAATTTTATATTTGTATACTTACCTTTCTTAAACTGTGTCCATTATGTACCAAATGAATTTAACAAGATTTAAGTAACCCGTGTAAGTCCATGCATTCCGAACTCTTGTTCATTTTATATCAGTTAAGAAAAGAGAATAAAGTACATTCGTTTACACATAATTTACATGCATATAAACAGATAATATAATAGGTTGACTGTTCATTGAAAAACTATGTTATCTCCCTATATAAATCAATATGGTTAGCATAGTGTTGCGTTGAACCATCGATGTGTACTGGTTTACCTGGCTGGCTGTGGTCGTTAATTCGTGTACAGACAAAATTTCAAATTAAATTTACATTTGGTTGCCTTTTGTGTCTAATGCAATTACCAGGAACAATTTCGACAAAACTTCCTTAAGATTTTGTAGTATACATATTGTACTTCAAAAAGAATTACATTTTGTCTTTGTAATAAGTGTTATAATGGAGTTTAACTGCGTGTAAGATTTCATTTTTTTTTTGAGTAAACTTTCGGTCTAAACAAGACTCAAACATATGATGAGCGGCGTTTGTACTACAAATCATCATATGCTTCTATGTTGATGATAATTGACCAACTGTTAAGGCTTAAGTGCAAGAGAAAAATTATCGGCCTGAAAATATGAACGGACATTGAGTTGTGATTGTGGCGATGCCTTAATCCATTTTTATATCAACATAAGGAAAATGTACTTTCGAACTTATTTTGTTATTACAATGTGTGATAAACACATTTCGGTAGTAGCCTCAATTCATAAATAAACTATAGATCCTCGCCCGCCCTACGAACTCGTCCAATCAAAACCGAGTATATACAAACCTAGGTACGTCTATAGTACACAATAAGAATAACGTTCCATATAATTTAGAAACAATGTTTTTCAACTTCTATTTTTGTTTTTGCGTTTTATTCCTTTTTGCTATTGAAATCTGACATTATATTTTTGATATTCTTCATCGTCTAATATCAATTTCTCTATCTAAAATGTGTTCTTGTTTTGATCACTTCCCCTTCAGAACCGTAAAAATGAATATTACCACTCCCGTATGAACTTATGATCATTTATGTGTATGTATTTGTTCACATGTATTTACAGCATGCAAACTGTGACTCTAAATAAAGGTATTGACTTGACTTGACTTGAATAATATTTCAGTAAAACCTTGAATAAAATTAAATCATATGTTCTCTAAGTAAACACAAATAACACTGAGCGGAAAATAAAGCTTTTGTTATTGAAGCCCATATTATGTGACACTTTAAAAATACCATTTGATTGATATCTATGTAAACAAAAAGAAAATACAAATATATAGTTACTCACAGTGCTCTGTCAATATGAAACAATTCCTCTGTCTTTACAACAAGAGTGGGGAAAACAGAATTCTTGCTCATGAAAAATCTTATTTTGTATGACAGTTTTATTTTTTGTTTAAACATTACCAGCATGTGAACCAACTCAGTGAGCTGCGAGTTCGATCCCAGTGACAATGTAACCAGACAGAGTACAGTCGAAGTCATTTTTTGACAAACCAAATTTTTTTGGGAAGTTGTATGTAAGGTTACATTAGTTAAGTTAATTGTTAATTAACTCTTGATTCATAACCTGAATAGTGCTAAAATGGCATACAACTGTGTTAAACAATAAACAACCAACATCTGTCAGATTGAATGTTCTCAAGTTAAATAAAAAATATATGTACTGGTACTGATGATAAACCCGGACAAATGATAAAGTCGAACACCTTGGAAATATTCGATTGCAATCGGTTATTTATAAAATTGAACACACCATCTAATAGTTTCCACTTACAACACCAACTGGTGTAAACAAAAACAAAATTGGTAAATATTCTGTATAAATAAATGACTTACATAAATTTGTATAAAATTTTTTTATCCAAAATTACTGCGGAAGAGGGTATTTTTCGCGCATGCTCACTGTCGAAACATGAAGGCCTGACATTTGTTAACTTTTCATTACTTGATCAGGAATGACTGTTGCAGCTTTTTGGGGAAAGTTTCAATATAATAATACTAAGAAAATTTTGTAAATGACAAAGGGTTCGAATTTATCATCAGTCAACGTTCATAAAGTCCCCTTTTACATACCACTTTCAGGCCCTCACTTCGTGTAGTTTGCTTACTAAATATCAATTTGAATTATGTAAAGTTTTCAGCAAAGGTTAAGTTTTATTTTGATACCGACCATTGATTTCAATTTGCAGAAATAAAAAGTTACAGGTAAAAAACCTCATTTTCTGTTCCGGTTTATCATCAGTACCAGTACAGAAAATAAAAAAACATCCAAGATAATAATCTGGTTTTCAAAGTTTATTGTCCGTTCTATACATGTTTACATACATAAAGCAATCATTATACATGGAACATACATGCATAGCCAATCTATTAAAGATTTGTAACAGACAATTATTAAAACATTTTACATAGTACAATGAATAGCACACAAATACAGTCCAAACTCGATAACCCGAACTCGCTTAAGTTGAACTCCCGCTTAAGTCGAACATATCTTTCAGTCTCAATCTAAATTTATTCCAATCTGACTTTGTTTAAATTGAAAATGTTTAAATAGAACCACGACTATTTAAAGTCAAAGTGTTTACATTGGTCCAACCGACTTCGAGTTATAGAGTTTCAGCTGCAATATGAAACTACTTGATATATACATATCAAACAGATAAAATTCAAAATACCCTTGTTAATCTTAGTTTAAAAGCTGCCTTAAAATCTATTTACTTAAAACACTGAATTATTAATACTATGGCAATAAGCTCAACATTACAAAATGGTATAAAATAATGGAACATGTTTGGTCAGACCAAACATATGTTAGATTAACGAGAGCATTTTGAGTGATAGATAAATATCATCAATACTTTTAAACAATGGATAAATTTACACTGGCCTAAAATAGTTTGACATTTAAACATTACTTAGTAATTTTACTATATACATGTCATTTATTAAGAAATTGACATCTTCTACAGCAGGTTTTTGCACTTAATCTCAATAATGCTGGGTTTGTTAACACAAATTTAAGCTTTTCAAGATCAGACAAAGATTCAAAATTTGAGTTACTGGAAATTGCCTTCAAAATTAAGGGTTTCCTTAAATCTTCATATAAGTTACAATTCAGTAAGACATGTATTTCATCCTCAACCGTATTACAAAGAAAAGGACAGGTTCTATTTTCAACTTGTAACCCTTCATATCTGCCCGTCTCAAGACGGATGGGAGCTACCCCACACCTGAATTTACACAATGCAGATCTATGTGAAATAGGCATAATAAGTTGACAATATTCTTCAACTTTGTATTCAGGTTTCAGTGTACAATAAGTTCTGAGCTTATTTCGGCCTCTACCACTAGCACTTTCTATTCTATTTATACCAGTAAACCAAGCTCTTAGGTAATTTTCTTCAACATTTTTAGTGATCTTGTCAATGACATATTTCTTAGGTACATATTCAGAAATATTGTAATCAATTTGACATTCCTCAAACTTTTTCTTGACATGGAAAAACCAATTTCTACAAGAAGTACCCAACTTAGAGCTAGCCCAGACTGCTATTCGTTTATTGAGCCTGGTCATTGCAGTGTTACAGATACGAGACACAAAGCTAGAAACAGTTTTCCATTGACGTACCATAGTAGGAGTCCAGGCCATCTCCCCGGCAAGAGCCAAATTAGGGGTATATCTTCCAACTCCTAGGAAAAAGCGCATAGCACGATTATGAACCGCATCTACGCATGAAAATGACCTGTGCCCCCATATGGCCGCCCCATAGTTGATGACGGGCCAAACAATAGCATCATACAACTTAGTGAATACATCATATGGTACTCCGCCAATAAGCTTACATTTAGCAATGACAAGGCCCAGTGCGCGACTTGCACTTTGAGCAACTGCTCTAACAGTAACATTGATATCTAAATATTCATTTAATACAATGCCAAGGTAAGTATAATTGTCAGTTAATGCAATTGTATCATTACCACATCTAAAAACAAAATCTGTTCTATGCTTATGAGCTGGTCTAAAATGAACAACATTACTTTTGGTAAAATTAATATTCATATCATTTGAGATACACCAAGTATTTAAGGCATCTAGAAGTATTTGGAGATCTCTGGCATTTTCTGCCAATAAAACAATGTCATCGGCAAATAACAAAATACAAACATTTTCGTTACCGATATCTATACCAACATTGAATGATTTAAGGTAGACAGCCAAATCATTGATAAACAGGTTAAATAATATTGGCGAAAGAATACAGCCTTGACGTAAACCACAATGTACCTCAAACCAATCTGTAGAAAAGGCATTGACTCGTACAGAAGCTGAAACAGATGCATACAATGACTTAATGGCAGATAGCATTTTCCCCGTAACTCCTGTATCAATCAACCTTTCCCACAGCTTGGCTCTGTTGATATAATCGTATGCCTTTCGAAAATCAATAAAGGCGGCAAAAGTGGACAACTTATGTGTTCTACGTGTATCAATTATATTATATAGAGAAGATACTTGATCAATCGTACTGCGTTTCCGCCTAAAACCGTTCTGTTCATCAACTAATATATTATTATGTTCTACCCAATTACGAAGGCGATCATTTAACACTGAGCATCTGTGTATAAGTCTACATATCATCAAATCTATTCAAAGTTTGATCTTTAGTCAATATCTGTCTATGTAAAACAGTAATTGTTTAAAGAATACAATCTCTTAATTAGATAACGCCATTAAAATATCATCTAATAATATCATGGAAAATACAAGTTTGAAAAGTTTGTCATTCGGCTTCACTCTTTCCATTTAGTAGCTTGAAATATATAAAACCTATTTATTTCTTTGAATTATAACTTTTGTTTTTATTGAAGATACTAGAGTATATATATTTAAATTATGCAGATGTTCATATTCTAACTGCATCTTTTCATTAATTGTTAAAACATTTCATGAGCATTTCATTTTTTTACTAAAATAATGGCAAAAAGTCTCATTTATACAGGGGTATTACATACATGTTTAATTAAAATAGATATATCAACAAAATGTACCAACAATTCAAACTATCTCAGTAACTATGCATTTTAGATCTTTAATATTAACAAATTTAGCATCACTGACTAGGGAGCTCATTTTCTGTGAACTACATGTATACATAGTATTCAGCGTTTGCCAAAGACTTTCAGATATTTTTACTTGATACATAACTTGTACATTTACATATAACTTTGATGTGAACAATATTTACTGTTCTGACTTCTGTCTCATAAAATGCTCTTTGAACCTACACACATGCGTGCCCGCACACGTACAAAATCGCAACCTCTCAATTACAAAAAGATATACAGCCAAACCTGTATTACGCAGACCACAAAGAAATGAACCCATGCGGCGCCAAATGTAGGTGGCTGTCTAGTCTTGATGCAAGAACCAACTTAAGACCGGTTACGGCCAAGGTAGAATATACAGAGATTTTATTAGGTTCACTACATCTATGACAGTCGTTGCACGACAGCAGTACAAATATTCTAAAACTATTCTTATTAGCATAAAAAACAACAAACACAAAGAGCTGGAGGGGAAATGGCCGCGACTTTATTTCAGACAGCATGTTTTGATTTATAGAAATGAATGTGAACAGAAGGAAAATCACTAGCTAAATTGCATAGCAACTTCCAGACAACGCAAAGAGGCAGAACTGACAACGAAGAAACTGCCAAAATTTAGAGACTTCTTCATTCACAGCTGATGAGAGATTTTGGCAAATTGTTCAGTGTTTGCTTTAACTTATAAATTGCTATATGCCACACCGAAATGCACATGCAGGGCCACTCAATATTGTATGAAGGAATATTGGTCTAATCAGCACACAGAATGAAGTTTATGTGTTGATTTTTAACATTTTCAAGTTGTTTGTTAAAATCATTTAAACATTGTAAATAACATGAGCTGAAGTGCGTATAAAAGGATTAACCCACCTCCACTGTTTCAAGACTAAGTCTTAAGGAAGATGCTTATTTTTACCATTTATAATGAAGTTCGAACTTGATTCTGTTTTACAGTAACGGACACCTTCATATTTGTAGGTGAAACTAGATGTCATGCTTTCTTGTACTGAAATTTGAAAACAAAGGACTTGACGTGTGGTTATGTGCATATGTCGACCTCAGAGCATTTTAAAAGCAATTTTCTGCTCCATGGTATCAGTGGTTTTATATTTAGCTGAAATGCAGGAGTCACAGTGTCTGTTAGTTATACAAGATATTCCTTGCTATACCCATCAGACTGCTTGTAAATTGCATTAAGCCTAAATAGCTATGATATTTGCTTAAGCAATCATAAAAATAAAAATATAGATGAATTTTATCAGACATTTTTTAGTTGAATTTACATTAGATAAGCCACATAGGTGTGTATAGGGAAGCTGTTACTATAATTACCTATAAAGTCTAAAGGACTGACGTAATGTGGGTAACTAGAACACACAGCTTTATGTTAATTCTCTTTTGCGCATTATCTTATGTGTGGACCAGGAAGCAAATGTGCTAGTTTGTGATTTTAATATGTCGTTTTATAATAGCATTACTTTATTTTATGGAGAGACATCATAAAATGTTTAATACTAGTCTTTTTTCGATTATTTGCTATATAAAGATCCGTTTTATTTTATTTGTATTATGAATTCAATTTAATGATATAATGATATCTTTACATCTATGTTTTGATGAAATAAAATGAATTGTTGATACAAGAAACGAAACATATTTTTAAAATCACCAAGAGTTTACAATGAATATAATTCAAACGGTTTCTTGACGTCTTTCAAACAGGCAAATATTTGGTGGATGTCGTCAAGTATGTAGATATTAATCTTTGCTGTAAGTATCTTAAACAGTTAATATATCTAAAAATACGCATAGTCGTTCAGTTGCGTGTTATTTTATCATTTGTATCTGAACAATGAATGTATTCAATGCGGGTATTTTAAATATGAAATCACAATACCTCAAAACTATTACAATGTAGTTTAGGAAGATGACAGATGATGGAGTAAAAAACAAAGTTCATGAAGAAATAATAATATCTATTACAAAGTACGTCTATAAATATTAGCATTGCAAACACCTGCCTTAGTTTAAGGTTTAACGCCGTCGTTTTACTTTTTCAATTTAAACTATTTTTTGAATAGTTGTTGAAGGTATAGTGGTAACATAATCAGGCAAGTTGTGCAATTTCACCGATTTTTTGCCTTTATAGCCGAAACTTATTTAAATTTAACCTAGTGAAGATCTTAATGCGCCGAACATATCCGGTTACATAGAGTTTATAAACGATATTTTTTTTGCAATCTTAACATTCTGAGATTTTAAAATTTGGGATAGTCTGTTTATTTTGATGTTGGAACTGTAATTTCCTGAATATACTCCGAGCTGCGGTGGATTAATAGACACGGAACCTGTCCCACAACCAGCAGGTCGTAGTTTCGAGCCTTGTCAAAGGCGGTTCTTGTTATTGAAGAAAGATTTGTTTGTGAGACGCCAACTATTGTACTTCATTCCTTGCATATTTTTGGTATTAACTGCATGTAATGCAAAAAGTCGTTTTTGTAACATTATAAATTTCAGTTATGATCTTAGTTAACTCTTGGGCTAATGTTAACTGGTTATATTGTATTCGACTTAAATAAAGTTTTCTTTTGTGTATTGTATCTTTTATTCGCATTTTCAGTATTTGAGTCAAACGTGTTTGTTCTTATTTTATCTTTTAATCGTTTTATATACGTTTTATGTTCACTATACAGCATACCCTCAATGTGACTTTGGAAAAATTCAAAAGCTTAAAAGATATTTCATGTTTAATTCACAAAACAGTTAACCTAAATTCATAATTGTCGTCATTGAACACAAACAGGTTTTGATCTTCTATAATTAAGCGTTGCATTTGAGTGGTTAAACATAAACAATTGAATAAATGTCTTTCAGTGATATGAATAGACTAATGTTTATATCTGTATTGCCGATCAATTTTACGTCTCAATTTTCAAGGGCTAATCATGAAATAAATTTTACTACATAATACACGATATCTCTCAAAGAATATGGTCGTAAAATTCTACAATTTTTAACATTCATTTTAGAGAAAAATGCGGTTAAGCTCAGGAGATACCATGTTTAAATATTATAAAATATGTGAAAATACCCTTTTGAAGTATCGAACGTGCGTGTGTGTGTGTGTGTGTGTGTGTGTGTGTGCGTGTGTGTGTGTGTGTTCGGGTTAACGTCTTTTTCAACAATTTTTTAGTCATAAGCCATATAAGATAAAATAAGAACAAACACGTTTGACTCAAATACTGAAAATGCGAATAAAAGATACAATACACAAAAAAAAACTTAATTTAAGTCGAATACAATATAACCCGTTAACTGAAATTTATAATGTTACAAAAACGATTTTTTGCATTACATTCAGTTAATACCAAAAATATGCAAGGAATGAAGTACAATAATAAACGTCAGGCATAACAACACGGAATTAGCACTTTACAGAATCATTATAATTGCAGTTTAACATTTTGATGCAGCTATTAAAACGCAATTTGATGACTATTATCCACTAGCTTACTAATGATCTATTGAACATAATATAACGGGACAAATTTAACATGATATTAAAATCCAAAACAAAAGGATATTTTAATAATTGTAGGGATAACATAAGGGGTGCTTTTTCTCTCAAATGAATCCCGGGGGATTGATTGTTGGTCGAGTCCGTTGTGACGAAAAATACCAACATAAAAATTATCTGAAGAGATTTTGCAGATACTGACAAGAAAGAAAAATATACGCTATTTAAATATAAAAACAGTAAAAACTACATACAATTAGATATATTTTACTAGATACGCGCTAATTTCCGCTTAAATGTTTACTTTAGATGTGCGTTGAATGGTTGCTTTACCTGCACATTTCGCCGTGGAACGTAGGGAGAGGACAGCCGCTAGCTATTATAATATCTTTCTACCCAATTCTTTATCTATTACTTTGTATAGAAACAAAAATTCTTGTAATGATGATATAAACTTAGATGAATTTGCTATATATTATAACAATTTGTTAAACGCGGATAATGCATCCGCATCCGATACAGAAACATTGAATTTTGATATTCCTGAGAACAATAATGTATATATTGATTGTCTAGACAAGTCTTTCACACAAGATGAAATAGAAAAAACTATTTCTAGCTTGACGCCTAACAAAGCACCAGGATATGATCAAGTAGTTTCGGATTTCTTTATTGATTCAAAACAATTCATTTCACCCTTTTTAGTAAAGATATTTAATAAGTTATATTCAGATGGAAATTACCCCAGTTGTTGGACAAAGGGTATTATTGTACCATTGCATAAAAAGGGAGACAAATCTAACCCTGCGAATTATAGAGGTATAACTCTTGTTAGTACAATGGGAAAAATATTCTCTCTTGCTCTTCGTAATAGATTGAATAAGTGGTGCGAAGAATAACATGTTTTTAATGATTCACAATTTGGTTTTAGGAATAATAGAAGTACATCTGATTGTGTTTTTATTTTACAAAGTATTATTAAGAAAATAATTTCAAGTAAACAATCTTTACATTGTTGTTTTGTAGACTATGAAAAGGCATTTGACACTGTAAATAGGGAAGCTTTATGGTATAAACTTACACATATTGGATTAAGTTCTAAAATTTTGAAAATCATGAATTCAATGTATGCACAGGTAACAGCATGTGTCAGAAATTTTACGACACTGTCAGTGTTCTTTGACGTCTCTTTGGGCCTTAAACAAGGAGAACCCCTTTCTCCGATTCTCTTTCTCCTTTACGTGAATGACGTCACATGTAATATGAATTTTAATGCATTGACGGAAACCGACTTAAACCAACTATGTATGTATATGCTTTTATTTGCAGATGATATGTTATTATTCACAACTACGCCAGAGAGCCTACAGGCTCAGATTGATAGTCTTTATATGTATTCACTAAAATGGGGATTGAGAATTAATATAAATAAAACAAAAATTTGTATTTTTAATAACAAGAGATTGCAACCTAATGTACAATTCTTTGTAAATAACGAACCGTTAGAAATTGTTGATTCATTTTGTTACCTTGGGGTAAAATTTACCCGTAACGGTAATTTTACAGAAGCTATCTCAACATTATCCGATCAGGCATTGAGAGCTTTGAACGGTCTTTATTCAATTTTTTCAAGGGTAAAAATGGACGTTAAAACTAAGCTTTTACTGTTTGACCGAATGGTTATGCCTATTCTTCTATACTGTGCAGAAATATGGGGAGTATATAATGTAAAAGATATAGAAAAAATACACATGAAATTTTGCAAAAGAATACTAGGGGTAAAAACTCAGACATCAAATATGGCTGTCCTAGGAGAGCTAGGTAGATATTCTTTGTCAGTTATGTGTGAAGAAAGAGTAATAAAATACTGGTTTAAAATTATGAAAAAAAAAACAGTCTATCATGTACAAAATATTCATAAATGAAAGAGAACATGTGAATGGAACCAATTGTATACCATGGGTTAAATCTGTGAAAAAGTTTCTAGACGAATTAGGTTTTGGGTATATTTTCTATCAGAACGATATCGATGGCCAGTTATTTCCTATGTTAAAACAACGATTGAAAGACCAGTTTACTCAAGAATGGCGTGCCTCCATAGATAGCTGTACTAAACTAGAATATTATAGAAAAAGTAAAATATCATTTGGTTTTGAAAATTATTTGACTTTTTGCGAAAATGATCACCTAAGGAGATTAATCACATGTTTTCGTTTATCATCTCATCGTTTAGCTATAGAAACAGGGAGATATAATGGTGTAGAAAGAAATAATAGAACATGTCAAAATTGTACCAACTTAGTTGAAACTGAGTACCATCTTAATATGTCTTGTCCTAAATATAGAGAGCTAAGAAAAATGTTTTTACCAAAATACTGTATGAAGTGGACAACAATTGAAAAGTTTATTACACTTAGAAATAAAAAAGATCAGAGAACCATTGTTAAGTTTGGAAATTTTTTAAAAGCTGCATATAAGCTTAGAAATAACACAGATTAATAAGTAATAAAGTTCATGTTCTTCTGTTCTGGTAATACGTACTTAACGCTTTAGTTATAATAGGTATATCTCTGCGTGTCTGTCTTGTATTACACAAGACAGACAACAGTGAGATATTTTGCTAGTATGTGCATGTTCACATGTCATTCTTGTTATTTCGTTTCGAGCAAGTGTGGTACTTGTGAATCCTGCATGTGTTTCAGATCATAGTTATATATTTGTAAACATGTATATCTGTATAAGTTATTAGAATAAAACTATTATGTTTAACATGTAATTATATGGTAAACCTTCCTTTACAGATCGTGATACCTTATTATACATATAGATCTAAATGATTATATTTAAATTCAAAATACTTAGGAATATGCGACCACGTTGTCTATGACAAATGTTTCGTATTATATAATATATGATGCATTTTATGTTTGTAATATTTATTTTGTTTGTAATGTTCGTTGCCAAAGTCATGTGAATGATGATGTGCAATAAAAGTATTTGTTGTTGTTGTTGTTAAACTTTGTAAATGGTAAATGAAATATGCTGAAGCTAACTTAAACGGTTTTATTAATAACACACATGAGACATTTTTTTTCACACATTTCTTATAAATATATCTTCGCTTATGATATATAGAAGCAAACACATTCACAGGAACATTGAAAAAAATACAAAAATCATTCAACATTATCTTACCTGCATGATATATTTAAGTATTTTAACTTCCTCCTCTGTCCAGTGAAATACTGTTTTAAACACAACGTGTGTGATTTATTGTAAGTAAATGTGTATATATTGAAAACTGTTCATAAACAAGCATATTCCTATAATTAACACTGCATAATGTCATGAGAACTGTAGACTTCGTCTATCTTGTGCAGCGCTGTAGAAGTGCGCATGCTCAGTTACATTGCGCTTGCTCGCTTAGCTTACATTGCGCATGCTTGGTTACCTTGGAGTGTATGTAATTGCATGGGTATTATTTGTATTGGCAAACAAATTAAACCTACAAAGATCGGTTGCATGTAGTTATCAAGTACCTTTTTTATTATGCGTCTTTCCAGCCTTTGTCATGAATATGAAAAATTTATCATGAATATGATAAGAATTCATTATTAAATCAATATTTAAAAATGCAAAAATAAACTGTTTAATAACGTTCACGTTTCAGGATATAGAAAATGCCTTAAAGTTTTTATATTTTAGGAACTTCAAGTTACCATTATTAAATTGTAAAAGATTATTTATAATTCACAGCTTTTATCAATATATACACTTATTTGAACTATTCTAAAGTGTTTTGCTTATTTTGTCTTCTACTATAAATGGGACCAAATGTTGTTATATTTGCTATGGAATCCATTCAATGTATAAGTATAATACAGTTTTGTATAAATTTGTACCTGGGAGGGTGGTATATTGGACATTTCCTTGCCTGTCATAAGGAGACTAAATCAAAACAAGTTACTATTATTTTGCTTTGTCGTGTTCTGTGCTGTCAAAGGATCTAAGTACATATGTTATTATTTACCCATATTTCCCAAAAGGTTTGACAGAGATTAGATTTTACTTCAGACATTGATATGTTTTGCTTGTTTATAAAATAGCCTATTATCATACATATGATCACTTCGTTGCTATTATTGCTCCTATGTAAATATAGGACGTTTAAGTTTCTCATAGTGTCGAATTGCCAAACAGAAGTACGTGAAAAATCGACAAACTGGAATCGATGTTAGACTAGATATATACCGTTTAAGTATTATAAAAGTGTCACTAGTATTTCTGCACCCTGAATGGTCAGAAACTGTTATCAGGTCAACTTATGTATTTTATTTGCAAGTTGAACCAGAGAACGATGATACATACTAAAGTCTGTCCCACCTAATTTTGGACGTCAACTTTGGACTGATATGAAGAAATGGAACAGGGGCAAAGAACATTAAACATGTTCTTTGTTGAATTAAAAAAGTCACCCTCGGGAATTTCAAGGATTTTTGCAACAATCGTCTGGTTTTCCCGTGAGACCGATTTCATTTTCTCTATGGAAATTCGCACTTGTTTATTTCTGGTCGCCATTGCCAAATATTCTCTTTTTTTGGAGATTTTCGGGCAATTTCACGACAACACGATTTGGTCAACGTAAGTTCTGAAGCTTCATGAGCTTTCGTATGATATAAACAATGAAAATCCATTTGGCATGAGACTACATCTTGGCGTATACATGACCTCACTGATATTCTGTGTACATTTTGCGTTAGTTACAGGTTGTTGCAAGTAATGATACCGTTATTTTTTGCTAGAGCATATTTTTTTTAATGAAATGGGTAAATGTATTTAATAGGCTAGTTACACATAGTATGGTAAAGTTTCCTGCAATTACGAAATTTTCGACTGAATATCTATGAAGTTTGAATTGCCACAAATCGCTTTTAACGGAAACACTGTTTTGTCGCTGTTAACGCGGTTTGGTCGAATTTTCAATGTAGCTATCTACTGCCCCCATCATACCCGTTCTTTGTAATAGAACCAGAAGTAAATGTTTTACGTACTTTTATTGCGGGGGAAAACACGCCTGTTTCATACCATCGAAAACGAAAGTAACTGACACGCTTGGAAATGCTACTTTTATCTTAAGCTGAAGAACAAAATATACCCATTCAAAAGGTCATATTTTTTATTTCATCTATAGATCTACCATGCTTATCAAAAGCGCAAAAGTGATTTAACATACCTCCACTCTGCTTTGGATTTCACTGAGCGACAGAGCATGTGAAATAAAGACGCAGGATGGAATTGATAAAATAGATATTATGTTATTATAAAGAATAAAGGCGATTATTAAGTTATTTAACGTAGTCCCTTAAGTAGGCCGTTGTATCAAATTAAAATATATCTAAACCGTATATGGTAAATCTTTAACTGCATTGAGGTAGAGTCTGGTTTTACCTAGATCGGACGGTCACTAAAATAGTGAGTACATAGGTAACAGAAAGCATTAGTCACAAACATTTATTCATGCTAAAACCGAGTTTTATTATCCGAACCTTTAATACGATTGTTAACAACAGTAACCCATAATAAAATGAGTTTAAATGGGTTGCATGCAACCTCTATTATCTATGGCTGAAACAATGATACACACTTGAATTGACTTTCATTTATTTTACGTCAATGCTAACGCTGTACAAACACATTTTCAGAAAAAATGCTAACAACCTTAAACAGAAATAACTGCTTAACTTGAAGTGAAATGTTAATACTGGGCTTTCCGTGCAAGTAAATCCTATTAGTTTTAGACACAGGTTGTTTTAATTTCCCATGTCTGTTATAGAACAATAAATAGATCAGACGTTGCAAACTGTGAGCAAACCCCTAAATGACGTTTGTATGTACACCGCCATCATTAAATGAACGTCAAGTCATTTAACAATGCAAGTCTATGGGAAAAACATAAAATCTTGATTTTTAACTTCATTGTGCATTTAAAAAAATGAGAAAGGTGCCTAGAGATATTAAGCTTTTAGTATTAAAGAAGCCATTTTTGACAATTTTACATACAGTATAAATAGATTGTCAGAGGTCTAAAATTAGGTGGGACAGACCATAGAATGAAACAATATGATTATTTACGGAAATCTTTTGTAACTGACAACAAAAAACTGGTATTGATATACTTGAGCGGTGAAACGTACATTCTGCAAAGTTTAATTCACTAATAATTCCAGCGCACTACTGCAAATGTACTAAATCTAAATACGTACAATATATGAAAAGACTTACATATACCTCCACCATAACATTTATGCTGATCATATAGAAACAATGATTAGAAATATTTATGAGATAACGTTTTAGAATCAAGCTAACGACTGTTCTATTTTAACAGACAATCTGGACGATTAGACGGCAACGGAATAGTAGAGAACTGAACTGAAAGACTTTCGCAATCTTTGAAAAGCATAAACAATCAAAACAAATTCAAGAACTTGGAAATTTGAATCATTTAGTTTTTAAATATGAGAGATTCATCCAACTCTCAGACTTCGCAGAAATAATGACATTAATAAAACGACAAAATACTTTATTGGGCTTAACGAGATGTTTCAGCTAAGCAAGAATAAATTTTGGATTAACAAAACTCTTTCAAATAATTCATTTGAAGAAATCATGAAGTGTATGCCAAGATAAATAATGTGTTATAAAAACTCAATCCACTCGCTTAGCTATTACAGAGTCGTAAGTTCGATCTCTGGGCAAAACGTATGTTCTCCGTGACGGCTTGATAAAGACATCGGGTCCAAAATCATTCGTGCTCTGATAGATTTGGAGAAACTGGCAGTTTCTATTGGAGAATGGTACAGAATCCACAAACACTGGTTTGGTTAACTACCCGCCGTTACATAAATAAAATACTGTTGAAAATCGATCGGCGCTATATCCAAAAACGAAATAAAACAAAAAGAAACTCACATAGACTTTGTCTTTGGTTTGATATGAAATTGAAATAATCTTGAAAATGTGAAACGTATTGCTTCATGATCAGACTTCATACTTGTACTGAATGGACAGACTGAATGTGGTAGCATAGGGTTATGTGACGAATATAAATTTGTCACGAATCATGAAGTAAGTTTAGCATCTGAGAAATATTCAGTAGAATGAACTATCACTCATTCAATAATTCTACGTTATGAAGATGAAATCAAACTCTGTTTCCAATCACGGTTAAGTTGTCAACAGATGTGTACCAGATGTTGGTAATGTCGAACAGACTCACGAAAATGCTAACAATCGTTTATTCAACAATGGTTAAGGTATACATGTAGTTACATTATATTGGTAGTAACTGAAATGTACGATGTATCTATTGCTGTGTTATCAAGTTTGTTGTATACGTTGTGAAACACTTTATACACAAAATATCCAATGAATATTTATATGAAAATCTATTAAATTGTATCTAAATGCTAATATTCTGCAATCCCCTAAATAATATTTCAGACACGGTGCCACGGACGGACACCTAACTCGAGTATCGTCCTTCCGAACAAATGCCATTTGGACAGCTTCCACACATGAATGAGCTGTACATCCTAATCCTAGTTTCAAAACACAGACAATCAAGTAAGCGACCTAATCAAACCCGGCGACTTTGTTCTAATGAAGTTTATTGTATTAATAAAGACATAATACTTAGTTAAACAGAATACTTATGGTTAATCATATATATTTGTGTATAAATTGTACAAGTTGTTACATATACAATACGAGTGTTCCTAAATACACGTTATGTTATTCCTAACGAAAAAGTCAGCAAAAACAAATTAAAAACAACAGTCAAAACTTTCAATAAAGACCACCAATGGGAAAAGAAACAAATGGTCTTTTTTGACAGGTGGTCTCTTAATGCAGGTAGATAAAATCTATTCATGGTAATTGGGAAGAGAAAATAGCGTCATTTATAGGCAGGTTTTATGATAGTGACCTTTCCTTTGCACAGGGTTGACTGTATCAGAATTATTTTTAAAAATACATATCATTTGTATTTTGAAGAACATATAACCCTTCTTCCAATGTGATCCAGCCACGCTCAGTGATTTCTAAATCGTCTGTAGATTGAGAGCTACATACTATGATCTGCCACAATTTCTGACGAATCCTGGAGGAACTTATATCATTTATTTCAGTTGGGACGGCGAAAAACTCGTGTGGACGCGTCGGGTCATTTTCCTGAGCTTTCCGAAATATTTTCTTTTCAGTTGGACTTATCCCTTGACGGCCGATACAAAGAACAAATCTATTGTCCTTTCTTAAGTTTTGTACTCTACGCTGTGACAGGTTAGCACGGTCCGATCCCATCAGAACAACTAAAGTGGCGTCAGGTTTAGTTAGCTCCCGGCGTATTTTCTCGCCGAATTGCAATGGCGATCTACGTGGCGCTTAACAGATCTGGAAACAAGGATGGTCAGAGCAAGCAATCTTACAAAGTTTCCGGCGATGTTCAAACTTAATACGTAAATCATCAGAATTTGGGAATTTCTCATATAGGTTACTACTGGAAGTTATTGCGATTCTGATAGCACATACGTGATAGTTTCCCGTAGTCTTCAGCCAGCGTTTACTTTCCACAAGTGCTTGAACGTGACCCATATGTGTTGGATTAAAGGCACCAAACAGGTATAAAATAGCTTCCCTCGGATGGCTATGTGCTAGATGTAATTCAAAAGTGTTCACACGATAGTACACTCCTGCAGGCAATTTGCTGCATACATGTGCTAATTCAGTTCTGTTGACACTCTCTTTAGGTGTCCAACTACTTTCTGCATCACTTGTTCCGATGAGCCATTTTTGGTTTTCAACATATCCCGAAATGTCTTTTACACGAAGTGTCCAAATATTTTTGAAATGTTGCAACATGTCTCCTCGAATTCTTATCTCCGGAACGGACCTTACTAACCTTTCCCCCATCACAGACCTGTCGGAATTCCATTTCACCTTAACTTCACCTATAAAATAGTTATATATTTCAATAAAACCAAATTCATTAATAAAAGAGTTAATATTAATTTTGAATTTTTTGTTTGGTGTTTGATGTTGCATCGATACATTTAAGGTCACATGATAATGTCCCAGCTTTTAATGATTGATACAAAATCATGGAGACAATCTGAACACTTTATATTGGTTGTAAAAAAATATAACTCTGATCAGACTTTAAACATATGGTATTTTAAAGATGATACATATATCAATAAGTAAACGTCATAGAAAATTGTTATAAATATATCTAACAAAACTAATTTTAATCAAACCGAATAATCTCCGGATCATGATTTGAATGAACACACAAATAAATCAAATTTGTTTAAATATTATTACGAATATAAATCTAATTAAAATTAACTAAGTAATTTTAAGTTTGAAGCCATTCTTACTGAAACTCTACATATCACAATTATGAATGAGACATTTTCTACATTGTATATCTTGTTAATAGCCAAAATACATCGACTTTTAGGGAAATTTTATCTTTACATGTAGAACTCGGTGAATTCAATTTTCAATATAATCTTAAAGCCTTTTTCGGTGTTTACGACACATTAGGTACAAAGTGTACGAAAACTGTTAATATATGACTAAATAAAATTTGAAGTGGGCATATACATGTGAACAGTTAATCATGAAATATATGCGTTACAGAATGGAAACACTGATAATATTTTTTGCAACAAATAAGATAACTCTCTAGAAAATTGCTTTAACTTTGAATATAAAGAAGACGTTTCCCCTTACATAACTATTCAAACTAAAACGTTATATCTTACAATAACTAGTGCTGTTTTAAACCCTTTGATGTCTGAATTAAAGAGATTGAAATGACGTCTTTTTAACAATTTCTCCCTCTCCTTTTATATTAAGCATGATGTTTGAAATATCAGATTATCAAAATAAATTGATAGGGTCATACCTTTAGATGGACCGCAAAATTTCAGTTCTTTAAAAAGATAGCAGTGGATATCATATATCGAAAAATATAAACTAGTACAGTTTGAGATGATATTTTTTGTCAATAATTTTAAGTATAGCTAAATTCTGTCTACTTCATATCAAATTTCAAAAGCGTGACAAATGTTTGTGGAAGTTTTCTATATACCTTATTGACTAAAAGGGTAAAATGAGAAAAAGCAAATGCTCAAAAAGACTAGCTAATTACCTATTGGTCGATTGCTCTTTATATCCTTTACATAAGCACGCAGTAATTCTTCAAACCCTTCTCTTTTCATTGATATAGCTAGGACGTTTTCGTGTTCCACGTCACACCTAAACATCATCCGTACAAAACTTGTGTGCAGCAGTATAAAATCTTCAGTTTGTTGTTCATTGTCTCTTTTCTTCCTGCTGTCTTCTTTATCTACTGTAGTAGAAACACTTTCTTCGGTTCCACCTTCAGTGGCCGCAGTTGTTTCTAGATTTCTGTTAGCAGACTTACATGATGTATCATCGTTTGCATTTTGACCTGGTTCACATTGTAATTAAGTTCATTATTTTTGTCCAGTTTAGTTTTCGTAGTAGCGAAAACAAAAGATAATGCATTCAACAAAGACATACACCAAATAGAAATGTAAATGCACAAAGTACAATAATATCAATTAAGATGATAGCACTTGAAAAAATATCAGATAGTTTTAAAAGCACGATTTTAAAATAACAGACTTAACTAAGTAATTACTTAAGATTTTTCGTGAATGTAGGGTTAAGGCACGTTTGTTTGTGTAACGGGCGAGTGCACCAACATAGCCCGAGGGATTCTGCAGATGTTGTTTCACGAAAAAAAAAAGTGTGTTATCGCTATTCTTGCATAAAACACAACTTAAGTGCTGGAAATATGGAAAAAACAAGACTATTCAGCTGACATTAGCCAATCGAAGTCGGCCGTTTCAGGTGGTTATGGACACATGTTTTATTTATGCATTTCCAGGGCCTACAGAAACAGTGCATATTTTATACAAGTCGAACGGACATTCTTGATGTGGTAATTTCTTTAATATTAAAGATATGTAAAATAAGTTTGACTCCCCCTTTTCCCAATATATCGGTAGGAACTTTAGCTTTAGAGGCTCGGAATTATGAGAAAAGGGCATACACGGCATCCAGTCTTTACACAATTTGCAGGTGTAGTGAGGTGCCGACAGAACACAATTCTGCTTGGTTTAAACTAATAGTCTCTCCCTTACGCGTTTTTAAAATGTAAACATTATCGTGTAATAGAAATTGGTATCGATACCAATATTCTTCATATCGTTAAAAATGAAATCTCTAGGCCTATAACGTAGAAAATTTTGCCTTGCACCCCACCCCACCGCGATCAAAGTTTGATAAACACAAAAATTTGAATTTTTCCAACATCGATATAATCAACTTAGATTGGATTTATGAACTCAAACATGGTTGGTGAGATCTACAAATAAATTGAAAAATGTATAATAAATACCTTCTGTTTATCAAATGTTCATTAACTATGGAAAAATCCTTCAAACTTAACGCTTCGTCATGTTTATGCTTTACATTACACACCATCACTACATCAGTACACTGCATAGATGTGTAGAGTAGACACAAACATTTTTTAAAAGTTTTAGTGTAAGATTTAAAGTTAGCATGTCAACTTTCTCGACTCAAATTAATTTGAAAAACGAAATTGTATTTTTGTAAATGTTGTTTGCCTATCATTTTCAGAGATTAAATCGCGGCGTGTAAACTTACTTTGAGTCAAATACGCGTAATAATACAATAATACGGAACGTCAATGCAGTTGCGTATCAAGAGAGGTTACACTTATTACAAGTAAATGTAAAGTTAGGTTGAAAAATTATACTTTTAATAAAAATGCAGATGAAAAGATTTCATAAGTCTCGGACCTTTCGACTTCGGCCCAAATTGATTCGGGATCCATAATTTGCTTACGTTGGACCCGCAACAGCATATTATAAACGTTCACCAACAGCGCGTGCTCACGAGAATCTCCTTGTTTGTACACGTTTTTTTCCCTGTTTGTGCATGCCCGAAATGTTTCGTGAAATTGGGCCTAGATATTTTAAAAAGGCTTATAAAGCCTATAATGTTACATTGACTTTCATTGGCTAACGTGAAGAAAATCAATTTTTACAAAACTTTGGCCCAATCCCAGGTCCACAGGACTGTTATCATATCATGTTGAATTTTATGAATAAATATGTTTCCATCCAAATTTGGTTAATTCCTGCCAATAGTTGTTTAAAATAAGTTTTAGGAATAATGTGACTATCAACAAATAAGGAGCCAAGACACCTTTTGCCCCAATACCACAGACGGGCAGTTAGGAAATAGATATTATTGAATTCCTTACACTAAAAACTGCTTTTAACCAAATTCCATGACGTTATTCTAGTTTTCTGAAGAAGAAGCAATATGATTGAAATGTTGACATACGGACGGACAAATGCCGCATACCGCATACCGCATACTCCCGAAAGTGCATTTCTTTTGGACAATTTTACAACCCTTCTATCAATGTCTTATTCTTTTCAGTGTAGTAAATGCTCACTGGAATATATTTGCTGAAGTACAAAATGCATATGTATAATCATCAGTAATATTCGTGAAAGTCTATTTTGCTAATTTTGCGTTTTATTCACTATCCACTATGTCGCGCAAATCAGTCCTCGTAAGATATTATTTTTTGTTTTTAATGTGGGACAATTTAAGTTTTTCACAGGAACTTTTATTTGAAAGTCATTAACGATGTTTTCATTTTATGCCATTTATTACCTGTGCCACTGGCCTCGCTATGTTCTTCAGATCCTTTAGATTTGTCGCAGCTTTCCTTGCCATCTATTCTTTTCTGATCCGCTACTATCTGATAAACTATAATAGAAACATCGTCAAATTGCTATAGAAAAGTTCTGCCTCGGCACGGCTAGTTCTCGTCCTGTTGCACACTGTAACGTTCCAGCTTAATATGAAAGCTCATTATTTCCAAACTAATTTCTTAAGCATTGATAAGCCCTGCTTATAAAATAAACACGTCGTTATCTCTTCAACTACGCACTAAATGGTATTAAAAATCATGTTTGTGATTCTCTTTGCTTGTACATTGTATATTACACATATAGTTTACTGCAGTGTAAACTTTACTTCCGTAATCACATTACAGATGGTTAATACTAATGGGTGGATTGTAATAATACCTGTAGACGTTTCTTTTAAGGAAATATCTGGGTGGATATATATTCCATGGATTCAGGAGTTTAAAAAGGCGCGAATTAAGCCTAAAAATGTCATGGTACATTTATTAAATACCAATGTTTTTTGTGAGTGGACGCTAATTTAGTGTGCAAAGCATGTTTTCCCGTCTATTCAATACCCCCATGCAAACAATATCTTTTACTTCCTTGATCGCATTACGTATAATTTGATGCAGACGGTATATATTTATTGGTTGGTTGTTTTTAATATGTTATTATTAGTAGTACATACAACATTTGTCTAAAGCATTTTTTTCGTGCATATACACGCGCAAAAGTTTGTTTTATTTATACATATTTATTTTAGGTCGATTGCGAAACAAGTTCTACAAATTATATTAATCACTCTCGACACCTCCCTCATTCCTGATGGAATCTATCGCCAGAGGGTATGAAAGAAGAGGCCAGTTTCCCTTTTTAATGCTGGGCGCTAAGCAAGGGAGCTTCTGGTACCATTTTTCATGTCTTCGGCATGACGCGGCCGGGGAGCGAACCCACGACCTCCCGCACTCGAAGCAGACGCTCTACTAGGCTATCGAGGCGGTATGAAAGTTTGTTTTACAGTAGACATTCTCAAGAATACATACAAATGGATATCATAAATATATCCATGGATTCAGGGTGTGTAATAAAGGAGATTCAGCAGGTGCGAATGAGAGCTCAATATATTATGTTCACAGTTGTGCTGGAGTCGACTGCCCGACTCCTGATCCAGAGGCTGTGGTTTCGAATACTAACGGGAGCAGTAGCTGACCGTGGTTTTCACGATCTCTTGCTAAACCACGAGTATTGGACGAGTACTTGTCAGAAATACATGGACAGGAAGCACTGGTTAGCATAAGGTACAACAATGTATAGATGCATGCATGATAGACATGCACACAAAGTTACGTATGCAGACAATGTAGAAGAAGCAAACATGAAAATATAGAAAGATCTTTATGTTTTTGACGCTCGAGGAATTACTTACAGATGGTACTTAAAATCGATTTTCCGCCAACCTTACAACGCAATAGTTAGGACATTTAATTGAAATTTAAAAAAACTAAGTTTTATAAAATTATATAAAGAACATGATTAAAAACTCAACTAAAGATATGTTGACGTGGTAATGTGGCACTTCAGTGTAATTTGTAAAAATGCTGAAAATGCAATTTACAATTTGTTCTGTTCTTTGTTTCTGAGCTACTAAGTTACTTGGTTGTTAAATTATCGTTAGCACAGCAAAGCAACTGTTTTGTGTCTACCCAGCATGTATATTCCTACATTCTGGATTGGTTGAAATTTTGACCAAGTATAACAAGTTCTTAGGAAAAAGTATTGAATAAGAATGACTCAAAACTCTTTAATTTGACGAATTTAAGTCTATGTTTACTTGCTGTTTTTGCTACTTACTGGCGTGGCAAAAATTAATGGGCGGCTGTGTTTAATGCTTATGATTAATGGAAGATATAGGTCACTGAAAGGAATAAAATGCCTAAACCATCGTCAGTTTGTGAACAAGTCGTACAGCTCGGGATTATCCCATACCCCCATGAGTCTGAATGAGTGTTATACAAAGCTGCCTCCTTGCGGGGACATTGTCAGAGATTTTTGAGAATTGTGCAGCAACAGAGGGTTATAAACACAAAACAGATCTTTTCGCTTTTACAATCTGTGAGATAATTCCCTTAAACAGGAAACAGTGTAAAAATACAGTAAACAACTAGAAGCAGATCTCGTTCTAAAATTGATAATCGGTAAGACATTTTGTTCCTTTTCTGATGTATATATATTTTGTAGTCATCAGCACTATGACCAATTTTGTTTTATTTGTTGAGAAATTGAAATAACATGTCCATAAATGAGTAAGTTTATATACTTTCAAAATAAAACAGAACATATACAAAAAAACCGATACACATTACCATAAACTTGTTAAACACAGAAAATTATCCCCTGAACTAATGAAAACAGACGATACGAGTAGTTCTCTACAGATTCAATCTATTCATTTACAAAAACCAAAACATATGAGTAAAACAAAACATTAATAGTTCTTTGTCTGGGTACGACATGTACACCATCGTTTTGAAAATAAACAAAAGGAATAATTATTAATATTAATATGAAATTTGGGTAGAAGTTATTGTAAAGATAAAAGCAAATGCAAAGACAGATAAGTACAAATTTAAGGTAAAACACTTGATAAAGTAAATATAAAGCTACTCCTTCTGCGTCAGAACAATAAAATAAAATGAAATAAAGTAAAATAACCAAACATAGCATATCTAATGTTTATAACAAAAGCAGATTGATCTACGAGCAATCATGACTATCATGACATTGTTTAATATATATCAAACTGAATTGGTACTGAATGGTCAGAAAATGATTCTTTTCGTATTTCGTGGTATTAATGCAATCATGTCTTTACGTCTTGTCGGATACAATTGACGAAAATGTACATAGCTCAAAGTCAGCAAATTAACACTTGTTTATAGTTCATTCCCTGTTGTATATCCGGGAGGATGTAATGGTTCAGGCGAGTTGATTCGTAGGAAAAAGTGAGAAAAGGTATGTCTCGGTTTCTTAGTATCAAAGGCGGTAGCTGCAGGAGTCTGCGGACTTCTACATTCAATTCTCTCTAATTCCTCTTTCTCATCAATAACGTCTTCAGCAGACATCTCTTGGCCGTTGTCGCTGTACTGAGGAGATAGAGCCCAGTCTGCAACTTATATCATAAAAAGGATTTGAACTTAACTGTGAAGAAGATTGTATAGTAATGAAATATTTTTTCATCTATCAATTAAGATAACTTAGGTCTTACACACTTCCTGTACGGAATAAAATCTATTAAATTTATTTTTTGACCTTGATGTTTAAATGATCTTTAAAATATCACAGGTAGCATCAATACTGGTGTATTTTGAACATGTTGTAGCTTTCTGTTTATTCATATAATGTTTGCACGATATTTTGTTCACACTTCCTTTTTAAGTTCATGATTAATGTTTTTGTTATATTCACTAGGCCAGACAAAGCGACCTACATTTGAAGAAGCTTACTAGTATATCATAGCGAGTATGCTTCGATTGATTGTTTCAGTACAGATATGTTATACAAACCATTTGTACGTGTCTTTGGCTTGAAATGATGTCTCCAGATAGAAATAGCCACAAGGACTGCTACAAGAAATACAACTGCAAAACTTGCCATGGTGATCAGAACAACATCACGTGATGTCAACGATTCATCCACATCATTATCGCTGTCGTCCTTGGACTGAAAAAAATAAATAGTAGGTAGTTAAATAGTGTAATCTTACTCTGCATTAATTGTAGGACCTTTATAATGCTTTTGTGCTTCAGCAAAATGAATATGCCTACTGTCCAATATCGCTTGCCCATGTACCATGCAGCTTGCATTGTACAAGGTGCATGGTGTGACAAAGGGGAAATCTGTTCAGTCACAAGAGGGGATAATTAAAGAAAGCAAAGATCCTTTTAAATTCTAAAGTAAATTAAAAGTGATTCATAAGCTGGATGGTATATAACTTATTCATGTAACATTTCACAAAAAGCACAGATAAAACTTCGATTTTTAGTGCAAAACATTTTTATAAAATGTAGAAATGAAAATAAAGCACTGCACTTTTCTCTTTTAATAACACTTTCGAACTATTCCCCGAAAAAATATGTTTCTGTCCATAGAAAAATGGGTACAAAAGTCTTACGATTTCCCCACATTTGACGCCATAGAAAAGCGAGTCGTTTACAGTCATATAAGGTGCAAATTCTAATGTTTCGTTGTCGAAGTTGCAGTGTGTTCCATTAGAGATTTCACTGCAAATACCATACAGCGTCGAGTTCATAGCCGATTTTGAACCAGCAAATACAAATGTGACAACAATACTCCCTGAAATGATATAAAATAGAAAATGTTGTTGAGCGTAGGGATTTACATCCTTCGCTACCACCTTTAGACACTATTCAGAAGCGATTTACATTTGTATAATACGTCAACGTATTTAGATTTCCATGAATTAGTTACCTTCTGTGACCCAGTTGCTTTAACGTTCGACTAACAATTTAATTCATCTTTTGTTTTTCCAGTTGTGGATTCAAACCCTACCAGAACCACTGGTTGACCGTTTTCCTTCTTTTAGTTTCTTTTTCAAGCTTAAACATTATCTTATTTATTTATGGTACAAATAAAATTTCCTTTTTTTCATTATTTACAAGCAAGAAAGGATAAAGAAGACCAGGAATGAAAACATACTATTGACCAATTTATAATCTGATTTTCCGAAATTCTAGTTGTTTAACTTCTGACATTTTACTTATATTGTTTGCATATAGTCTGTTCACGTTTTTCGATATAATTTTCATCAGATGTGTTATGATGCATGTAGTAAGTAAAATTTATTTTGGCGAAAAACTTTGATAAACAAGTAGGTTTCAACTCAATCCATAACGGGTCTGTGTGTTTTAAAACATGAAAAATTCTATTTGATTGTTTTGTAATGGGTTGGTTACATTATAATGTAATTATTTGTTGAATGATGGATACTTACGGAAATAGTAATTAATTCAACTAAAATCGTCTATTGTCTCGATTTCCTGATATTCGAAATTAAGAGTTCACAGTGATGCAAGGAATAAATACGGATTTTAATTGGATAATATTACCAATTGTTAGAACATAATTATGCTTTCTACACATCTGTAAATTCATAGTCTTCAAAATCTTGCCTTTGACTGATGCAGTACCTTGATATATCATTTTTTTTGGATTAAAGTCGCACCGACACTTTTATAGGTCATATGGCAACTTTCCAGCTTTGATGGTGGAGGAAGACCCCAGGTGTCCCTCCGTGCATTATTTCATCACGAGCGGACACCTAGATAGAACCACCGACCTTCCGTAAGCCAGCTGGATGGCTTCATCACATGAAGAATTCAACGCCATGAGTAAGGCTCAAACTCATATCGATGAGGGGCAAGTGATTTGAAGTCAGAGACAATAACCACTCGGCCACGGAAGCCCATTTGATATATCTTAACTCTACCTCAGGTATCAAAGATATCTTTTCTTTTTTTTTTATGATTGTTTAAACATATCGCTCTAGTGCATTCGGTACTTCGGTTTTATAAGTCTTTTGATTACATAGTAAGAGTCAATTTTGAGAACGTACCTTCGTTAACCGACCCATTTAGTAACTGTACATTTGTCCATTTGTTGGCATATTCAGTCAAAATCTCTTGCTCAAACTCATTTTGTTTGTCGATGGTCGGTAACACATCTTCAAAGTTTTCGTCGAGTTTGATCTGAAAATGGCAATAGGTTGAGAGAATAATTATGTTGATTCAAAACCATTTCATTTAACACTGTATGATGGTAAGTACATTCAACTAAAAACTAAGAACAGATTCCTAGCACGCTTTGAGCACTTTTGTAGTCGGTTTTGGATTTAACGCCATTTTTTCAACAGTATTTCAGTTATGTTAACCTTACCAGTGTTCCTGGATTCTGTACCAGTACACAACTGTACTGTTCTCTGCTAGTCACAGCAAACTTTCCCACATAAATCAGAGATGGAGGACGAATAATTTCAGACACAATTTCTTTTATCAAATCGTCACGGAGAACATAAGCCCTGCCCAGGGAACGAACTCACGACCCTGCGATCGATAGATCAGCGCTCTCCCTATTGAGCTAAGCGTACTGCAAACGAAGTCAGAGCCATGTATTGCAAAGTAGACCAACCACAAACAGAAACTGTGGTTTGAAAATATAGTTGAAAGATATAACAGACGGTTTGCTTTAGATATCCACCAACAAGAATCTTCACATCTTTTTCAACTAATGATTCCACTGAGATAATCTCTGATATTAGTGACAAAATAACGGTTTATAAATCAACACATATAAGTAGTGTCAGTCCGAGGTATCAGTACACCATTTCTTTAAGGGCATGACTAAGTTGGAAGAGAAATATCCACTCCCTCTGTGCCTTTTTTTTCGCCCGTTTGGACGTATTATTTGATGGCGCGTACGACTGTCCCCGTCATAATTCGTGTCCAGGGCATAACTTTATAACAGTTAAAGGTATTGACTTTAAACTTGGCATTAGGTAGGTGGCGATGAAACAATGTGCAGGGGATATAAACCAGGTCTGTTGGTCAAAGGGCAAGGTCACAAATTGAGCTCAAACGTCAAATCTGTCCGTCATATTTCGTGTCCGGAGCAATTACTTATTAAACGGTTCAAGGTATTGATTTAAAACTTGGTATGTAGGTAGGTAGTGATGAGAACAGCCTGTAGATTTAAGATCAAGGTCACAAATTGAGCTTAAAGGTCAAATATGTCCATCATATTATGGTGTCCGGAGCATAACTAAATAACCATGAAAACAACTGACTTACAACTTGGCATGTAAGTAGGTGGCGACAAGACTATGTGCAGAGCACATAAATAAGGTCTGTAGGTCAAAGGTCAAGGTCACGAATTAAGCTCAAACGTCAAATCTGTCCGTGGTATTTCGTGCCCGGAGCATAACTCAATATCCATGAAAAGTATTGACTTCCAACTTGGCATGTAGGTAGGTAGCGATAAGGCAGTGTGCATAGCACATGAACCAGGTCTGTAGATCAAAGGTCAAGGTCACAAATTAATCTCAAAGGTCACATCTGTCCGTCTTATTTCGTGTCCGGAACATAACTTATTAACAATTCAAGGTATTGACTTTCAACTTGGCTTGTAGGTAGGTATTGATGAGACAATGTGGAGAGAGCATAAAACATGAACCTGGTCTGTAAGTTTCAGGTCAAGGTCACAATCTGAGCTCAAAAAAATATTTCGTGCTCAGAGCAAAACTTACTAACCATTCAAGCTTGATATGCAGACTGCAAGAATACCGCCCCCACCCGCCAAAAAACCCCACTTCATTTTGTTTCTTGTCCTTTGGTATCCTGTCACCACCACCGTACACGCGCGCGCACACACACACACATAAACCCTGCTTCCCCGTCACACCTCCCACGAGTTCAAATAGAAAATAGAGACTATAATATACACCAAAGGACTGATGTCATAACAACAATATACACTATTTAGTTGCAAATAGATTGCAAAACTTAAAAAAGCAAAAGTATAATGCCTTGAAATCAAACGCAAGTATGATCAAACACCGCAAACCAGGCCGTCCATGATGACATTTATAGATGGACTTAGCAGCAAAAAGCAGACAAGAAGAATATACTCAGCATATACAAAACAACAGAACTAGCAAAGAAAACGGTTCATGTTTTGAGTAGCACATAACACTAACATTTATATTACTAAAAGTTGTTTCAAACATCAGTCCACATAATACTGCTAACTAGAAAAGGGAATGTTCATGTAAAAACATAATCTAAAATTATCTGAAAGTAAACACACGCAGGTATATTCAAACCTAAAGGAAAAATACGAATAATTACCTTCACTTCGTACACCTCTTCTATGGTCGAATTGTAAAGAGCTGGGCTTTTTATTATCACTCTGTGGTTTAGAGTTAAGCTATATTCCGGTGGATTAGAGACAATGCTAAATTGCAGGTAGTATACACCAAATCCAGTAAAGGACAAATTTGAAAATATTGCTTCGCCAGTCATAGCATCGAAAGATGTGTTACATGTACCAGTTACATTCCTGTGTGGCGAACTTCCAAGCATACCGACTTCAGCGGACCAAGTATGTTGCTGTAACAAAAATGTTTAACCTTATTTTCATAAACTCAAAATGCCTTAGTTAAATTCAGAGGTAATACATGTGCATATATGATCCTAACATTTCATTGAAAATGCTGAACAAAATCGTTATCATTTTTAGAAAAATATGAATTAAAAACCACACATAAAATGAAAAAAATGTATAAAATGTTTTTAAAATAAACTTAAATTTTACTTTATACTTACTCTCCATGTAATATTCTTTATTATTTGACAGTCGCGCTCATCTTGTAGTTCAAGCGTCAAATCTAATGCGTCACCTGTATATATCTCCGCTGTAGTTTTGCTTTGTACATTTGCTTTGATCGGCCGACCCGGCACGTCAAATGGCTTCGAACTTACACTGAATTTTTCAGCATTGCTGGGATAATTAACGTTAAAGTCCAGAATGTAGTTGCTTCCTACAGCAGAAATGGCGAGATCAGAAAAGTTGAACCAACCGTCTGATGAATTGACAGAAAGGTTGCCACTCAGATATGCAGAATTCTCTCCAGTGCCTTCGTCTCTCAAAGTTACTGTTATCTCCCATGGATTTTCTAGGGTTCCAAGTTGATAGACGGGATTGCTCTGCAATATAACATTGAAACAACTCGTAAAATGTAAACATCAACAGCCAGTTTTAGGAGCAAGTATTTCTAAATATCTTCGAAAAACGATGACTGTGTTATATAAAACTAATGTTAAATTATGGCGGTTTCCTCCGGATATTTACATTAATTTATTTCGCATGGAGTTCAGAGGAAATTCTGACAAGTTGTATGAAATGCGATTGAATAGCCGCATCATCAACTGAAAACTGATGTGGCGCAACCCCTAATAATGAATAACTGTCTTAAGTACTCCCCAAAATCTGCTCTTACATTAACATCAGCCGCTCTGATCTTCGGTTGTTTCTGCAGAATACCCCCTTCAAAATCTGCCTCAGGTTCTTCGTATAAAAATAGATACTTCGGACGGACTATATCGTAAATCATGAATCCAGTATCCGTATCATCTGTCTGTATTTCTATGGTCTCACAGTCAGTTATAACATTCAATACATCTGTCATATTCCCAAACTGACATTCATTGACAATTTTTGAAGCAAGACTGACAAGTTCAGAGGATTCAAGTGTGTCAGACAAAGTTGAATTTATTTCTGAAAGAAGAAAAGAAATGTGTTACAGCATATACTTGAATTCAGTTCATAAAATACTGTAGAATATGTATTCTTTTGAATAAGGTAATGCAGTTATCTTGATATTAAGGATAAGAAAATAGGCAATAAGAATTATAGCACTGCATAACGATGCTCAATATACAATAATTTGAATCGAAACAGTTACAAATGGATTCGCGGCTATCACAGTTGGAATCGGGAATGGACGAATTAAGATATAAGAATGATATTACGAGTATGGATATGCAGGAGTTGGCATTTAGCTTTGAACAAAGGTGTGACGAATTTGAGAAAATAAATAAACAGGTACATTACACAGAAAAGGAACACCGGAAGAACAATTTGAGAATATTTGGCTTGTCTGAAATCGAAATGGAATCAGAAGATATGTTAACAAGTAAAGTGAGTGACGAGGTCTTGAAAGTTGCTTATCCGAATAATGAGTATGGTGAAAGTTCTATTATTAGTACCAAAAGAGTATGTACATCACAAGAGGGTCAACCTAGAATGGTGTTATTAAAATTGAAAAGTTTTGACAGCAAACTTAAATTGTTTAGTGTACGTGATAAGCTACGTGAGAGAGGAATTAAAATTGATCTTACCAGCTGGGAGAGAGAGCAACTTAGAGATCTGAATAGACGTGGGAAAAGGGGATACTTTAAAAATGGCGCACTGAATATTTTACCCGAAAAGAATAATGCAGAGATTAAAACAAGACAAGGGTATTTAAGAAAGGGTCTAGAAAGGCAGGTGAAAGTACACCAGTGGGCGAATTAATGGAAATGTCAAATGGTGTTGATCGTTTAGTAACTGGTGAATCTTCAAATGTAGATTAGGGGGATGGTCAAGGTCCTGCACAAGTACACCATACATTGAAAATTGTGTCATGGAACATATGTGGATTTTTAAGGAAACAATTAGATGAGGGGTTTGCCGAGTATTTAATGTCATTTGATGTAGTGTGTCTTATTGAAACTTGGGTGAACGAGCATAACTGCGTACAGCACTTTTTGAAAGACTTTACCTGTTTTATTTGTTATGCAAAAGTATCCAGGAAAGGGGGTCATAATATGTGTGGTGTACTTGTTTATATTCGTAATACATTGTCTTACGGGGTTAAACGTATTTGTGATTATTACGAATTAGGTATTTTTCTCCGTTTTGATAAAAGCTATTTTGGTCTAGAAACTGATGTTATTTTTGCATGTCTATATGTGCCACCAGAAAACTCGTCTTTTTTGATGACATGTTGAGTATGGCATACAATCTTTTGAAAGTGTAATTGTTGAAAATGAGTACCTATTCGCAAATAGCGAAATGTTAATTTGTGGGGATTTTAATGCACGAACAGGGGGTCTTTTAGATAATGTGACAATTGATAAACAGATCCCAGAAATGCAGGAGTATCTTGAAATTCTTGACGATGATATAGAAATACCAAGAAAAAATTCTGATAATGTTGTAAATAAGTTTGGACGAGATTTAATTTCGTTTTGTAAATCCTATGCACTATTTATAATAAATGGTAGATTAGGGGAGGATGCAAAAAGAGGCGATTTTACCTATGTTGGTCATCTTGGATGCAGTGAAGTAGATTATTATATTTGTTCAAGGAATATTCTTGACAAAGTTTGTAATTTTTCAATAGCATCTCGGTCTGAAAGTGATCATTTACTTATTTGTTTATCTTTAAGAGTGAATGAATATGTATACCCAGATATTCAAGATGTGAATACAAGCCATGAAAGTTCAAATGTAGATATAAGAATAAGTATAAATACGGAAAATAGTGAGCATTTTAAAAATGTTCTTCGTGAAAATGCAATCAGCGGTATGTTTGACGCAATAGACTTGCAAATTGATGAAGATGCTGATATAGATGACATTGTTTTGAATTTTGAAAAAGCTATACTAGCTTGTAGTGATCCTTTTAAAAGGAGAAAGGGTAAATCTTCGGACAGAATGTCTTTTAAAAATACTTGGTATGACAAAGATTGCAGTGAATTGAAACTCAAAATGAATAAGCTTCTAAGAAAATTCCGCACTAGAAGAAGCATTAATGACCTTAATTTATACATGGGCTGTAAAAAGCAATATAAAGCATTATGTAAGGAAAAGAAAAAATGTATAAAAATTAGTGTCTATATGAACTTGAAGCTTCTGTCAAAAATTCTAAATTGTTATGGAATAAGCTCAGGAGTAATGTAGGTAGTGGGAGTCATACTCCGAATATTACTTCTGGTCAGTGGTTTGAACATTTCAAACAAGTGTTTAGCTGTGATCCAGAAGAAAATGATGTAAATGCAGAGATATTTGTCGATAATATAACTATGGATGAAGTAGAAGATATACTGTTTAATAACGAAAATGATGTAAATGCAGAGATATTTGTCGATAATATAACTATGGATGAAGTAGAAGATATACTGTTTAATAACGATATAACTGATGATGAAATTATTGAAGCAGTTAAATCTCTTAATCCAAATAAAGCTTCGGCAAGCAATCTATTAGCAGAACATTTTATTTATGGAATAGAAATCTTATTACCATACATAAGGAAACTTTTTAATAAAATATATAGATCTGGTCACTTCCCATCAACTTGGACTAAGTCTATAATAATTCCTTTGCATAAAAAAGGTAACAATGATAATCCTGATAATTATAGAGGAATTGCTCTTGTTGATATTTTTAGTAAAGTGTGTATAAGTATATTGGCTACACGAGTAACATTTTACTGTAATGCATTTAAAATAATCACCGAAGCACAAGCTGGTTTTCGCTCTGGATACTCTACTATTGATAATGGTTTTGTTTTATATTCTATAATTAGTAAATACCTAAGTATGAAGCGTAAAACGTTGTATGTGGCCTTTGTTAACTTTAAAAAGGCATTTGACTCTGTTCATAGATCAAAATTATATACAGCATTGATTCAAAATGGTATAAAGGGTAATCTATTGAAATCAATTGTAAGTATTTATCATTCTGTAAAAGCATGTGTAAGAAGTAATGCATCATGTACTGCAACATTCGATTGCCCCCTTGGTTTAAGACAAGGTTGTAAACTTAGTCCAATTTTATTTTGTCTATTTATAAATGAGTTAGATAATGTAATCAGAAGTAGTGGAATTCATGGCATACAACTTTTACCAAATGATGTTGAAATTTTCTTGTTGCTGTTTGCTGATGATGTGGCCCTAGTATCTGATACTGTTAATGGATTACAGAGGCAACTTAATGTCTTACATCAGTACTGTTTAGAGCGGAAATTAAAGGTTAATGTTGATAAAACTAAAATTGTTGTATTCAAAAATGGTGGTACTTCATCAAAAAATGAAAACTGGATGTATGATGGCCAGGCCATAGAAACTGTAAATGCTTTTAGTTATGTTGGTTTAAATTTTACCTGCAGATTGGCATTGTATAAAATGTCTGAACATGTGGCACTTAAAGCAAAAAAGTGCTCGTATCCCTTTTAAAGAGTATGTATAATTTGTTACCAGTGTCTTATAAAACTTTCTTTAAGATTTTTGATGCTAAGATATCTCCGGTTTTACTATACGGTTCAGAACTTTGGGGCTTAGAAGTCAGGGATTGTATAGAACGTGTTCATGTATATGCTTGTAAAAGGTATATGAATGTACCATTGTATGCCTGCAATGCTGCTGTTTTAGGTGATTGTGCCAGATTTCCTATGTATATCTGGGCTTCAAAGAGATGTATAAAATTTTGGATTCGTATTGTTAATATGCCTGAAGATAGATATGTTAAGAAATGTTACAATATGCTTAAACACTGGGACCATCTTGGTTATAAAAACTGGGTTACTACATTGAGAAAAAATTTGTATAGTAATGGCTTTGGATATATATGGGAGAAACAAGCAATAGACAATCCAAATGTATTCTTAAAACAATATACAACAAGATTAAAAGATCAGTATTCACAAATTTGGAACGTTGAAATGGTTAAGAATAAGAAACTGGTATTATATAAAGGGTTTAAGCAAAGATTTGTTTTTGAAGATTACCTTGAACACATAGATATTGTTAAATTCCGACGTAGTATTGTGTCTTTTAGAACATCATCTCATCAATTAATTATTGAAAAAGGTAGATATATGGGCTTATCAAAAGAAATCCGTTTTTGCATTCATTGTGATCATGTTATTGAGAACGAGTTTCATTTCCTGCTGGAATGTAGATATATACCTGATAAGTTTTGGCGCCATCAAACTATACACAAATTTAATGTTTTAATGTCTAGTAAGAATTGCTTGTTACTGCGAAATCTTTCACAGTTTATATATTATGCCATGAAATTACGCTCTGAAATAATATCGTAACTTTAAATTATTAGGTATGCAATGTAACCTAGCACAGTGTATATTTACAGTGTATATTTATAATGGCATGTAATTTTGTTTAGATGTAACATCTTGTCCTCACTTACGTTTTGTTTAATTATTTAGTTATGTATTACCATATACTTTTACCTGAACATTTTGTCATGACAACATACACATATTTTATTATCTAAGCTTGTATTATACTATTGTGTATGGGCCGGTGGCCTTAAATGCAAAATGAATAAAGTAAAGTAAAGTAAATTTCTATATCAGAAAAAAACGTTAATAACGTGAGCAGTTAAAATAGTCATGAATTTCAAAATCATTTGATATTGGTATTAAAAGCTTTGCACGATATTGCTTTGAATAGCATTTATATATGTATAAAGAAAGATAATAAAATAGGAAGAAAAACTAAACATCAAAATTTTCAGTCTAGTAGATTCAAAGGATTTCTTCTACAGTGAAAATCAGAAAAGTCTATCAATTAAATGTCTCTCTTCTTTCTCTCGGTAACCTGTCAACAGAAATTATAGAGTTCATAGATTCTTTGATGTTGAATGTTTGTCCTATACAAGTGGAACCAGGATTTTTAGTAAGTTTACTGCACGTGTATTGAGCTTACCTGCTAGATCCTTACTTCTGTACACCCCCTTGACTATTTGTAATTAACAGGATCTTTATTTTGTCCAAACTATTGATCATGACAAGGATACTACATAAAAATCCCATAATTCGAGTTTCTGATCCGTCAATTACATTATTTTATAGATACATTTTGAACAACACAGTAAGGATAGCTCCATATTCAGTAACTTGATACACATTTTCCAACTGGATGTACATACTAAATAGGCTCCAAAGGTTTATCCGAGCATGACATAAAGTTATGTTATCTGATTCTACTCTAAGGATCTGTATCTTCGCATACCCATAGGAATGTTTGAAGAGACTGGTAAGCTTGAAATGTTATGCAAGCTCTGCAGGCCTCAAACAGATGGGCATGAACTAGACTGGTGCCCGTGTTTACTCTCTACGTTCCATAACATGTTTAGAGAGAATGATCCTCGAAATATAGTCGGGTACCCAGGCTAGGCAGGAACAAGCTTAGTGGTTCATGCTTCTCAGGAAATAGATTGAATTGTAATATAGAACTAGTCCATTTCGATGTATATCTTTCGATCTTACTTTGCTTTGCCATTTTGAAATATCAATATAAAAAATTAAACTATGCTTGTAAACCTCAAATGAAGGCCTAGACCTTAGAGGCTTACAGGTAGCTATGTATAGCGACCTTAAGTGTTAATTCAAAGTGACATGTTTGATGAAAGTTAGCCTATATTTTTCAAAATAACTACTTTTCAATAAAATATATATAATAAACTGCATAAATCTTTCTAGACTTTTATGCAAGCTATAACATTCTTTCAAAATAAATGGTGTACAGAGAAGGGAGTATAAAAGATGTGTCAGTTTTATCAGTTTAGTAACTAATGCGGATAAAATGAAATTTTAAGTCTCGTATGACTAAGATTTGGACACCACCACTAAGCATGTTTGTCTTCCGGTCTCGTTTGGAGTTCTGCTCATCATAAATGCTACTGATCCGATATTTGTAGCGAAGCAAGCAGAAAAATTCTTATGAAATAATCCGATATCTGTTCTTATTTAAGGCTGTAAAAAATCTTCGACGGTATTTAGTGGGTGGATTCGGCGAGTTACTGAATCAGTTACTACATAAGCAGTATTTTATAAGCAGTATTTACAATGTATGTACGGATGTAGGAACGTTGTTATAAAGTTTTGGAGCCTAGGCAGGAGGCAGTTTGGAAAGAACCCTTGTCGCAGGTGGGATGACGGGTGTCTTCACCAAATATTTTAATATTTTCATTATAATATTTTGTTTCATTTCAAGTGAGTTTTGAGATAAAGAAATATCTGTTATAAACTGAAAATTAAGGATTGACTAACTCCGTATTTACTTAAAGAAATGATAATGTTCTATAGAGGAATTTTAAACTCCTGAAAATGTTTGAAATCGCTGAACACAAACCCTGAATGCTAGATGTCTTGTTTTCGCGGAGTTTGATGTTCAGTGGTTAGTGTTGAAGTATTGTGCAGTATTTCGTTTCTCTGGACAATGTAAAGATAAACGAGGTTTTAAAATCTTTAATAAAGTTACGTCTAACTGTATTTGTCGGTTATGTTACCTTACAGACTAGATTAATTCACTTAGCATCTTATATTAAGAATCATCTAACCCTCTGAATGTAAATATTTTATTTATGTTTTAATAACATTGTACCTGTATATATTTATAATGTTTCCATGAGTCATTATTTGTATAACTTGACTACAACTCGGCCTATATGTAAATTAAATTTCCTATATCATTTAATATTTTATTCATTAATCTCACATATAACTACAGTCAAACCTGCTTAAGGGACCACCTGTATTAAGCAAAAACCTGTGTTATAAGACCATTGATTTTAGGTCCCTTTATAGTGCATTTCATTTAGATTGAACCTGTATTCAAAGACCACCTGTCTTATGAGACCACTTTTTTGCTCTCCCTTAAGTGGTCTCTTAAAACAGGTTTCACTGTAGTTTAATTAAGACTTTGACAATTTTGTAAGCCAGGTCTAAACGACCTTAACATTTCGAGGGAGTATCTACACACATAAGCATTTAGTAAATTGTAATCTTTAGCGGTTGCTCTGAGGTTCTGTCATTAGTTCTAGTAAGGTTAATACTTTGTGCCTGTAAATGGTCAGTTTTGCCTTTGTGGCCGAGAAGCATTTATCAGAAGAATGAAAATAGAGCAACACAATGCCAGATATAGTTACAATTCATATATAGATTAAACTTTTCTTTCCTTATGTCTCTGATGTTCTTACAAAGTTTAAATAAATCCCAAAAGCAGTCATAAAGGCATGACCTAAGCAAGCAGATTGATAATTTAGAAATGTAAGCAAGATACAGTTAGGTTTAATGTTCACTGCATTTCCTCTTAATGTGTTTTGATATTGGGTAAATTGTTAACACAATCCATTACAAGGGATGAAAGGTATAGTCAAGAGAACCAGAATGTGTCCGGAAACGGACTGGAAGACAGAGATTCTGACACACAAACGGAAGGACAATGCTATGCGGTTTCTTGAAAAGGCGAAGCTCTAACAATGCAAAAGTACTACAGTAATAATCAATATCAGGAAAATACCTTCAACAGGCTCATCTCCTATTTCAACCTCCATTATCATTTGAGAATCTGCTCTCTTTTTGCGTCTTCTTGTTTGCTCACTGACAATATTTACAATTCTGATCTTTGTCAACGGGATGTCTAAGAAGGCTGCAAGAATTTCAATTATTTTGTCGCCATAGAATTCTTCAACAGTAAGTGCTGGAAATCCAAATGATACAATGATGGTTTCCTGTGTCTTAACGTCAATTTTGGCAGATCCTTTCACGATAAGTGTAATTTCACCACGATTTCTGTCGTAAAAATTCGTTCCAGCTACATCTGTGATCTGTGGTTCATATTCATTACCTGCAGAGTTAAAGTTTGAATTAAAGTTTTCATCGAGTAATGTACCCATTGTTTCATGTAAAAGTAATACATAAACATGTTAGTGAATAACGAATTTTTTTCGTCGGGTTTGTTGGGTTTAATATCTCACCAATACAATTATAGATCATATGGCGACTTTCCATCTTTGGTGGTGGAGGGAGACACAAGGTGCCCCTCAACAAAATGAATCTGTTGTAACCCGCTTATATAATTATTTCGCAAGCGTGTCACATTATCATATTATTTCGATATGTTAAAATATAGTTCTGCTGCATATCATTTCTTAAATAACATCACAAGTTAATGAATAGCTGACCTCATTTTCAGACCATTTGTTACTCTGTTTAGACACTATTAAATGAATTTTATTATTGGAACTATATGCATGAGGACAAAACGAACTTACTCTTTGGCATGCTTATGATATATCTACCAATATCGTCAATTCTAGCATTAGTTGCAATTTCGAACTGGTCGTCGACAAAAACGTCAAGCCTATTTGGTCTAGAATACCAAACAGTCAATTTGATACCTTCGTCGGAATTTGCATTTACAAATCTATAACGCAAGTGTCTAGGAGTTGTTCCCGTGAAATGCATGAGATAGTTATAACCTGAAATGCAATGTCAAATTATACTTATATTTGTAATGAATAACTGCTGGTTATAAAAAATCAATCAAAATCAATCAACAACCTAAACAGTTTAGTGGTTAGACATATAGTCATCTTGTTATTTAAAGTTCATCGACAAGAAAACGTATATGAAACAAAATGTCAATAATGGCTCTCATGACGCTAAACTGACCTTGACCTTTCGATTCTTTCTTTTACATATAGAACAACAGGGCCATGAAGGCTCTAATGACCTTAACCTTATCTAGACATTTTAATATTAAATATATATCATGGCACCCTCTACAAAAAGCAACAATTCTAGTTAGTATGACAGAAGTTTTATTTCTTTAACCAGCTCTGACGACCTCTAAATGAAACATATGCACACATTATACATATGTTCTTAATTGGTTGCTTCAGACGAGTTTTAGAATATATAAGTAATGTGGTTCATGAGAAGAAATAATTCAAATTGTTTCTTTATGGGTTTCTTAAAAGGGGTCGATCAAAACCATTGGCATGTAATTGAGAATGATCCATACAAGAATGCTTTATATAAAACTTTTCTGGAGAACCAACCAAGTTGGCTATGGGAAAATTGTTTCAAGCTTTTATATTCCTGTCTTTAGCAATGCTTGCACCTCAAAGGGCCCAATTGGAATAATTTGCAAAACCTTGAGACTTGAGAGAGGTTCATACAGGGATATTACATACCAGATAGTCTTAATCCGGAACTGGGTTTTTTCCCCAAAATCTAACCAGTGTAGGTACACATATCCCCGATTTGTTATATAAACTATTAAAGTTTAATCTTTAATACATCATATATTTCTTTAAATTGACAAGCCAAACTGATAATATTTACTGAAGGCAGATATGTTAACGTCATTATGTATTGGATTTATAAAATAAGGTTGAATTTGTGTTCGTGTGTGAGTTTAATATTTTGACATATATCAATGCTACATAGTGCAATCTATCTATAGAATGGTTTGTTTGTACCTACTGCGCGTGCATGAATCTTGGAAATACAGTCCCTAGCTCGCGGAGTTTGCTTTTTCCGCGTTACCACCGGCACAAATATTTACCCTGAGTGGAAAATCGCGATGATTTTTCACATTGAATCACTACTGAAGACTGTGATAAATCGCGATGAATTTGTAAGCCCCCGCGATCTATTACAGATAAAGTGTCCACAGCGACTCGCGATGAAAAATCTCAGCGTGTCGCGCTGAATTGCGATGGATCGCGGCGAATCACCGGCAGTCACCGCGAAATCCAGGTAAGGTTTGCTAATGGTGCATATCGTATAGATATGACTTAACGAATGATATTACAAACTATTTGCAACCGCGTTTATTGCAAATATCTTAAAAAACTAATTAATGTATCTTTATAAAATTTTACTTTTATCAAATACACTATTAATAACTTAAATGCAGTGATATTTAAAATGATAATTTTGCTTTAATCGTAAAAACGTAGACTATAATAGGAATTAAAATAAAGCGGCGCCGTTATTTCAAATCTGGTCTATTTCCTTTAAATTGGTTTGCTACAAAAAATTATACTTGTATATTAAAAGTAGTATTTTATTTATTTTCATATAAATATAAAGAACGGTCTCCGATGTTAATTTGTTAGCTACAATTAAACAAATCCCATATTACGAATTGATAAAAGTTATTCAATAGTGTATCTAGACTTAACATTTAATATATTCTTATGTATTCTTATTAACCAATATATTATATCAAGCTAAATTTGAACACTAATTAAATCTTTACACTGGTAATACATAATATCCAGTTTATAAAAATATATAACGTGTGAGTCATTATTGTTGATGGCAATTAAAAAAAAAACATACTTCAAATGTTTAGCAAATGTAATATAAGAAAAATGTGCATTTCATACCACGTGTATTATTTTTCTTAAACGTGATCATATATCGGCAAAAGTTGTCAATTAACACCTTATCTATTGACACGCGTTAAAACAACATTGAAATGACTCGTCAGTCGTCACTGCGAAGCGTAAAACACGTAGCCGGTCTAATATCTGTACAATGTACCAGGACACTGACAAATTTACAGAATTTACACTTATTTAACCACGTGTTCGGCTAAAAGGACAATTTAACGCCTGCATTTAGCTTACATGTTTTGAAAACCTGGCACATAAAGAAACTTCAGATTTTCTTGCGTATATTCGTGCAACTTTTTAATTCGTTTTCTTATAATTTTGTTTATTATTTCAACAAGTTCTTCTTTATACAAAAACAAAGATTTTATGCGCCAAATCTAAGGGTTACCTTTTTAATTTTTATTTTATTGCAATAACAAGAAAAGAAAAAAATGTTCAAAACTTTCTTTATCTTTTAAATTTTTAAAGATTATTTCATCTCTTAATATTTATGTTCTACCGGGAAAATTTAGTTAATAATAATTTTTTAATTGTGAAATGTAAATTTTGTAATAATTTTGGTTTGCTTTTGCCAAATTATTGTAAATTTAATTATTGTATTTATACATGTATCTAGTGGAATGTCATATTACATTCACCGATTTAATTTTAAAAGCGCGTAGACTGTTCGTATTGCAGTTTAAAGCAATTACGTACATATCATTAATCTAAGAGGGGTTCTTTGATATATATATGCGATTTATCTTCCCTATTCATTCATATTTACTATCATCAGTTTTGACATTTCTTGTACAGGTGAAACTCAGTAATCTGATCTTATCCTGTTGTGTTATATTTCAATAGCTATCATGCATGATTGTACGTTTATGATAAAAACATTTAACCATTCTTTTGTAAGTTTTTTATATAAATGAGAAAATCAATTACAGTAATGTGACATTTTTTAATTATTTTATTATTATCATACTGAAAAAAAAAAACGTTTTCACAATATGCAGATATTTACTTTTTACATAAGACCGCCATTGAAAACTTGACATATTATAAATTGTAAGACAAAGAATGCATTTCTCATATAAAGATAGTTGTCATCAAATCTTGTCAGTAGATAAATTATATATTATAAAAATACGTTTAACTGAAATAATCTATGCAAAATTTGTTTGAAATTATTATCATTAAAGATGATGAAAAACCATTTACTTTTCATTTTTCCTATAAATAATTAATGTCAGTTTATATGCATTCTACACTGTATATAGCATTTATATCGTCATTCTCTTACCTGTAAATCGCGACGATCCACAGCAATACACCGCGAACCATCGGCACTTCACCGCGATGCGCTGCGATATGTCTTCGCAATACACCACAATCGATTTATTGCTATCGGTCGCGGTGGAAGCTGTAAAATATATTACGGGGATGCAGGAAAAAAGCGCGCATCCCCGCGGCTCATAAAGTGTCCGCGCTAGGGTCCAATCGCGGAGAAGCGCGGACTTTGAAAAATCCGCGAGCCAGGGACTGTACCTGACATAAACCGAGTTCCGGAGTAAATCTATTTTCAGAATATCTAATTTTTTTCTGGTTTATGCTCTTGCGACATCTAAAAGGTCAAGCGGAATCAGCTGAAAAAAACTTGAGAGAGATTTATATAATGGTGCTACAAACAAGTTTGGTGAAAATCCATAAAAAAGGTTCGTGACATGAGGCTTTTTTTTACTTAAAATCTTGATGCCCTTTATACGAGTCAAAAAAAAAAAAGACAAGGATAAGTATCCGGTATCCAACAAGTAAATTAAAAGAAAACAGCACCCTCAACCCACATTACGCGGGCGTATATAAGACCATCTCACTCAGACAAATACATGCAAAGGCAAAGACAAAGCAAACACATGAGGACAAAACGAACAAATAAAGGAACACAGTGGGCAAAGCCTTGCCACAGTCTGTGGCAAAACCACCACTTGGAAGCTTAAAACCGTTTATGGTGCACGTAATCTCATTATTAACCCTTCCCCCCGTCAGCTGTGAGCATAAAAAGACAAGGATTAATATCCAACTAGTAACGTTCCAAAATTGTTTGAAAAGAAAAAAAAACTTGGATGTAATCAATTCCCGGATAATTCATTGGCGTAATTATGACCAGCAGTTGCAGATGACAAGAAGATTTAATAAAATTGTTGACGCAGGGCGATTGACGATGAAACACTGTCGCAAAACCGTCAACTTATACTAACAGCTCATCTTGAACAAAGATCAGGTGTGCTAAAACTGCTTCAGATAAATACGGTCGGAGTCTAGAAATGTTTTCAATAATGCAGAAGTAATGCTCATAAAATATATATCAAATTACCTGTGGCAACCATCGTTATGAATGAAGACTTTCTCTGCTTGCATGTATAGACTTTACATCTGATGTGATCCTGAGGTACGTCTATCATGTCTAAGTAGCCATCACTAAGGATAGCAATTGGAGAAATCTGGCGATACCTTGCATCTCGGTCCATGTTTTTTATTTTCATGAATATATAGTTTAGATCACTAAAACACTGGTACGCTTGCCAGGTTTCACGATATATACAATTATCGTTGCGAACTACTCCTTCGAATAGAAAAGAGAATACGTGTAAAATAAAGTGATAAGTATTATTACAAATATCGTCATACCCTTCATTAATCTTGAATAGACATTTTCATCGAATAATACAATATTTCCATATTATATTATTTATTGTTATATGAATCGTTTCAAAACGCTTCTTTCGTTTGATTTTAAACAAAAACAGTATGAAACAGACAGGTAAATCTTTAACTGTAGTAATTTCAATAAAAATATTATTATACACAGCTTTCTCGAAACAGCGACTGCATGTTCATGCCTAATACCACAAGGATAATATGAACGAGAGTATTTATATCATGTCTGCTTCAGAATTTGGTAAGAATAATTATGTGTTTATGTCAGAAAACCTTTTTAGCGAGAAATTACAGTAGTTTATGCTACACGAATCATTTTTGATAATATACCTGTCTTTGGAGCAATCTGTTCAAACGGAATCCTTGTACCGTTTATCATGGTGACCATTTCCTTTGGAACCCTACATTCGTCAATCCTACCATACCTAACAAAGACATATGCTCCTATTTTCAAGTATATTACTTCTAAATAAATAAATACAGCGTCCCTTATTATCAATTAACAGTAAAATTCTACCCATGGGTAACCAATATTCTCTTACCTTTCTTAAATGACGCACTAATGAAACGTGAAGTGCACCATTTCTGGATACAAGTCACTTGTCGTTAAACTGTTACTATATTTTAATGAATGTCTACCTTTCAATACAGGAATAAGTCTCAATCCATCCAAAATCTTATAATCAAAATTATAAATCTTTAAAACTACCGTCTTAAAATAATTGCACTTTTAATTAAAAATATTATATTTTGAAATACAAAAATAAACCTACTCAGATTCGGGAACAACGGTGCCTATGTGGCCGAGGAATGAGCCATCTAAATCTCGTAACACAACGTATTTGAATGAATCGCAATTAACATTAATGCAATAATCTGTAATGTCACTGAAAAATGCGAAATATTACATAGCATGTTTATGAAACATAAACACCATTATTTTCATTTTCAGCTAAAACAAAATAAACATGGACATGATTAACTGCCAACTGATTAAAAATACCGTTTATTGTTGCAACTTCATGTATCTTAAAAGAACACTTGATACATGTTTGCCAACTATAAAAAGAAATACTAAAATCTTCTAATACAGCATTCCAAACGAATAATCAACTACTGTACCAGCTAAAAATAATATTTTTGAACGCACAAACTGGATAACATAATTCAACAACAATAATAAATATCTTGTACATAAATTTAGTGCGTTTTTTTTCTACGAGATATTTTTGAAACGTATGTCATTGACTAGAAAGATAACAATAACATACTCATCTGCTCTTTGGACAATGACTTTGTTAGAATGATCGACATCATTAAGTGTGACATCTTCAGAATCTATTGGACCTTGAACGTGATACCGCGGTATGTTTGTTGTTAAGACATAGTTATTTTTACAAAGTGTTGTGCTATATTTAGAAAATGTGACGTCTGTCATTCTTGTGATGCCACCAATAGAACTAAAGTGAGGAAATGCTAATCCGAACATCCCATGTGAACTAAATAGTCTAGGACTAAATATAGTCGTCGAAATATGATTCCTCATTCCTGGTGAGACTTTATCATTTAAACAATCAAATGACGTTGTTTGTCCAATGAAAGTTGTATTTTTCAGATGAACAAATCTATCTTTGTCTACTTGATCTTGGCTCAAGACAACACCAAGACCAATTTGATTTTCAATAAGTATATTTTGTTCAATTACAACATTAGCTCTCCCTATGTAATAAAGCCCAATGTCAAGATTTTTCCAACTGGTAAATCCGCTTATTCTAGCGTCGGTAGTATCACCGCTAAAAAGGCCACCGATGACGTTACAATACATTTTGTTATCAAAATATTTCCTTTCATAGATTTTTTCAGCCGGTATATGATAACCAATCTTTCCTGATCCCATGACCATGTTATTCTGTAAGAAAAGGTGTGTTGGTCCAGCAGCTTCGATGCCATTCTGTTTAGGCGCTATGATTAAGTTATTGACAATACGGATTTCAAAAGAGTCGGTCATTATACCTAAAAATGAAAACATTGTCGAGACAATCCAGTAAATTTAACAAACAATAATGCCTGTTCGTACATTGTAGCAAATTATAATGCACTGAAACCTTGAATAAGTTCGGTATATATTGAATACATACTATGGATAAAGAAAACAAGTAACTTCATTTTTTTCCGCAATATCTACTTTTGATAGATGTCAGTTTACAAATTATGATTTGTATTTCAAAATACCAAGAATAGAGCAAAACAATAACGACGAATTTCAAAATCTCAAGATTAAAGTCTACATACCGTGTCCGAAATGGTTAACTATAATGTTGCTGGAAACATCAAGATTTTCAATTCCAAGCGCACCAACAGCTGTATGAAATCCATTACGGAAAGAGCATTTTGTGACAATGGAAGGTTTCACATAGTTCACTTTTCCGACGTTAACAAACGATAGGGAAAACCTTTCATAATTTATGCCGTCACTTTGACCGGTATGGTAAAATTCAACGTTTTTAAGTCGTGCATATCCTACAAAATATAATCCAATAGTATACTGCATTATAAGAAAAATACCGATATCCGGACTATATTAAACTATATAGTTGATTCTTACGCAAAAGATACGTCTACTAGAATTTATCTATCGTAGCTCCAGCGCTTAGCACAACCAACAGGTTGCGTGATCATACCTAAAATTCTTGTAATTTCGAACAAAAATGTATGATGAAAGAAAAACTGTTTGGCCTTCGACTTCTGAGTAAATATTTGTTTTTCATATAATTGGGTTTTACCTCAAATCTACACACTTTTTATATGGCGACTTACCAACTTTTGGTGTTAGAGGAAAACAACAGGTACCACTTCATGTATAATTTCCGGGCACTGGTAGGCACCATGGTAGAACTACCGACGTTCTGTAAGCCAGCTGGACGGCTTCTTCACATGAAATTAATATACACTCAAAGCGAGGTTTCAAACCCACCGCGCAGAGAGGCAAGAGACTCGAAGTCAGTGACCGTAGCCATTCTACTTTTGAATATGAAATGGACTTTAACGGGAACTGTTGAAAACTGGTACATTGTATAGTGACTCATTGTGGCAAAATTGGTACAATGTAGTAAAAACACCTCCTTTTAAACGGTGGATTTGCCTGGCTTAGATCTCACGAGCTGCTTGCGCCGAGTGTGATCCGATATGGCAAAGTTCGCGAAAACAGAATGCAACAAGATGCTGCTTAAATGACTTTTTTATTATATACAAATACCTTTCTCTAGCGTTATAAAAGTCAAAATAGACTATAATATTAAGACTGAAATATCATTTGAAAAGTAGCACTTTTTGACGCATTGAACTCATGGTCCGAGATCTCACGGACTTTTATTGCAACAATTGAGGCCAAAAGAAGCTTATACATTTTTGGAAAGAATATTTTATATCCTCCATGAAAACCCATTTCTTAAGTGTCAAAGCCGTGCCTATCTATATTTTGTTCACTTATGTTTGTGATAGGGGAGGTAAAACTCACTTGTAAAAATATTAGGGAGTAGGGTAAAGTTTACGTCTACCAGTTTTTTCACTGATTAATTACAGACAACACTAGTAACTGATCATTTTTCATTTTAAAGTACATATATCCTTGTGTTTCCCCAATTCGTGCCCTCTCCTCAATTCGTGACGTCACTATTTTTCCAATTTTAAACACGTGCTGAACTGTATGACATATGAATTTTATACCATGTTTGTGCTCATGCATTTCTGACTTTAAATACCAAGAAAAATGTGGGAAAAGCATTTAAAAATGTTTAAAAGAATGACTACCTTTAAAAACATTTCCTAAATATCTCCAAAATTTCCATTATAAACCTTAAATTTGCATAAATCCAGCTATTATTCACCATCTAGCAGACGCCATCAGTATCATGGAGGCGCTCTTGAAAATTTTGTACACAGAACTGAATTTACAGTTACGTTCACTACTACTATTCCATCACTGGGAAACATGTCTATTTTTTAAATTCCAGGCTCTATTAACGTCCAGTTAACATCATCTTATGACTGCATTGTGATTGGTTGGTTTGAAAAAAAAAAATGATAGTTACTTTCCCAAATTGCAAAAAAATGTGAAACAGATAACTTAAAAAATATGAACTCTAAATTTTAACACTAAATGTTTATAAACAGTTAGAATTTGAACATACTTTTACCATTAACAGTTGGGGTTACGTTTCCTGATTTTTTTTGTTATTTTTATGCTCTAAATTTATACACTAGTCTTCATGAAGTCACTAAAACTGTTGAGTAACTGGCAATAATAGGAGATGAAATCACATAACTTGATAGAAAAGGGATTACATTAATGGAATTGAACTGTAAATTAATATTTCACCATAACAACCTTGACCCAAATGAGCAGCCAATCAAAGGTCACGAATTGAGGAGACAGCTTCTAGGAGAAGCAGATCACTGCATGTATACAAATCAGGTATGTGATTTTTTTTGTAAATGCTGCAGTTTACAGGGTTTTTAGGGTTTGTTGACTTCAGTTAATAATCTATCTGTTGTTTGATGTAATTAAAGTAACAAGTACTTGTCAGCTGTACTGCGCATGCGCAAAAATGGAAGCTAAAGGTCACGAAATGGGGACACAACAGGATAACAGATGATATCATTCTTCCTTGATTATGAAAAATCAGTCATTGTCAAACCTAGCATTAAAGGTCAAAGGAGAGGGTCTTCAATGTCTAGGAACCCATTCATCGGGCACAAGCGGCTCTGCCTCTGTGTCCAGTGCTGCTGCTTTTCCTTTCTGCAGTCCGTTGACGATATGGTTGAGACTCTGTCGTTTCAGTCTGTTCTTAGTTCTGCTCTCGAGTTTTGAAATGAGTGAGTGTGATGGTAGTCTCTTTGCCTTTTCTACCTGCACAAGGGCTTTGTACTCTCGTCTTGTCTCTAATGGCTCAATGTTGGATGTCTTTTTCGTTTCTTTAATTGGAATTGTTTTCATTGCTCCTAGAATTATCCTCAGGCTTGAATTTTGAACCTTGTCCAGTTTATCTTTACTGGTTTTGGAAGCAGTTACCCTTTAGGTGGATGCGTACTCTGCTATGGGCCGTACGGTGCCTGTGTAGACTTAACGTAATTTCATTTGCTCCGCAACTTTGTTCAAGCCTTTTTTTCATAATGGGAAGTTTCTTGAAGACCCTCTCCTTTGACATTTAATGTCAGGTTTGACAATGACTGATTTTTCATAATTAAGGAAGAATGATATCACCTGTTATATATACTTTAAAATGAATAATGATCAGTTACTAGTGTTGACAAAAATACCCTAAAACAATAAAGAAAAATCATTGCAAAAATGCTGTTTTTGCGAATTTGCACACAAATTTGACCTTTGACCATTGATAAAAAGGGCTGGCTTTGACTTATTAGGATGAAACCTACATTGCTGACCTTGCTTGACATGTATACATTAAAATAAATTTCTAACAAAGAATTATAACAACAAGCTATTTTTGAACAAAGTAATAAGTAAGTATGCTACATTTTGATCTTTTACACAAAAATGACCCCTGACCTTTAATACCAGGTTTGACCTTGACTTATTGTCCCTTCCATGACATCGTCTGACATATATACAGTAAAATGAACAACGATCAGTTACTGAAATGACAAAACAAATACTTTTAAACTATACAAAAATATTACAAATAGGTGATATTATTGCAACATTTTACTCACTTTTTGACCTTTGACCTATCATAATAATTATTATGGTTGAACTTGAATGTTTTGAAATTATATGTAAATACCAGACATTGCCTAACATTTATACATTAAAATGAACTGATATCACTGACTAGATCGTCAAGATATTATTAATAAAGAGAAAAGTTAAAGAGCTATTTATTTCATTATTTTACTTGAAAATGAACTTTGACCCTTAATATTACATTGGAACTTGTCTGATTTTAGACGATATCTTTATTACTGACAGTGTGAGACATATTTACATTAAAATAAATCACGAGCAATTACTTGTAATGATTAAAATATATCTGTTATATTTCAAACAGGAAGCTATTTGTGCGATTTTTCACACAAATTTGACCTTTGACCCTTGATATTAGCTTTACTCTTGGCAGTTTTGTGGTTACATCTGCACTGCTGACTTTGCCTGACATACAAACATTAAAACTAATTAACTTCAGTGACTTATAATGTGAAAACATATTAAACAGATTAGAAAAAGGGTAAGGTAATAATTTTTCAATTTTTGCATTAAAATGAAATTTGACCTTCAATTATTAGGGTTGACCTTGACTTTTTGCAATAAATTTGCATTTCTGATTTTGGCTGATACATACACATTACATAAATAAAGATGAGTGTCTTATGATAACCAACTATTTTTTAAGAATAAAAATAAATTTCAAATATGCCAATTTTTGTGATTTTTACATAAATCTGACCTTTGACCTTAAATATCCAGTTTGCCCTTCAGTCCTTTTTGATGAATTTCTTATTGCTGTCATGGTAGGATATATATGCATTTACTGACAATCAGATAGTTACTGTAATTAATCAGTGAAAAAACTGATAGACGTAAACTTTACCCTACTCCCTAATATTTTTACAAGTAAGTTTTACCTCCCCTATCACAAACATAAATGAACAAAATATAGATAGGCACGGCTTTGATACTTAAGAAATGGGTTTTCATGGAGGATATGAAAAATTGTTTCCAAAAATGTATTAACTTCTTTTGGCCTCAATTGTTGCAATAAAAGTCCGTGAGCTCTCGGACCATCATATCTGACCTCACAACTAAAACATGCAGTCCAACCATTGACTATTTTTTTTATTTTCTTTTATCCTATGGGGTCAAATACAGGGGTCTGTATTCATTAGAAATACATGCATTTCAGACAGAAAAAGGTTTATAATGAATTAATAGAATACATAATGCAAAAGTTATTGCATCGTATGATTAAAATAATAATTCTAAGTATATACTGAAATGGTATTTTAATGAATATATAAAGTTCAATAATTTGTTACGAAAGCTTAATGAAAAATTGCTCGCAGGTGAAATCAAAATTTACACAAGATCAGTGTCGTAGATATCGGGCTATTTAGGATTTAGAAGTTAACTATAAGTACAAAAAATAAAGATTATTTTGAATATCTTCATCAGAACCTGCTTTTAGATATGCTTTACAGATTGAATTTTATAGCTGAAGTTGGGTGTTTTTTTTAAATATTATTATGCAAAAATGTATTTTGTTATTCTGTAATTCAGAATGACGAGACATAAACCCAAATCCCTACAAAAAGTCGAGCGTGCGTATGCTCCTGACATGAAGTTTATCGGATTCTCTTTTTGAGCAACATTGCGAATTATTGTTGGAAATATAAATATATTTAACATGGCAAGTCACATATGATAAGAAACAGTCCTTTAAAATCATAAAGATGAAATTTTTGCTTTGCATTTTTTGAGTATGAATGAGTGTATAAGTTATGAACCGACTAACTTAAATCATAATAGGAATGTAAGTTAATCGCATTTTCTCAGATATATTTTACTGACCAAACTTAAGTGTCTACCTTTGTATTGTTCAATGACGTAAAGCATTAGAGAACAGACACGCAAATGCCTAACTGACATTTTAATTCATTTACCTGTGATAAACATGATCGAAAGGCGAGTTCTACTTATAAAACCAATATGTGACAGGTTATCGAAATATCTAAAAAATGTATAATGCTGACACTAAAATCTGTATATTTGATATTTTATTTCATGTTCGTTTCAATGTTTGTAATATTGAACTGACATGACTGAAGATATTACTCTGTGAAAATTATATCATGGCTGATAGATACGTTCTAGTCATTTTCATTTCGCGGAAATTATGAATGCCAAGTAAATTGTAAAATTGTTAAAAAGTAGTAAGAGATATTATGCAGACATGGAATACTTCTTATCACACATAACTGCCTTATTCGTAAACTGACAAAACTAACATTGGGCAAGGATACTTGGAAATCGCTCACAATGTTAAAAGATTCGGAGAAAGAAAAACATAGAAACGAGTGAAGATTCAAATACCCGTATATGGTCGTCCTGTATGAACTATATTTCCAACGTACACCCGAGCTCCAAATGATTCTTCATACGTTGTTTTGTCATCTTTAGCCATGATTTTTATGTTTCTTGTAAGAAGTCCAACAGATGCTCCAAGTGAAACATTTCTTCCATCAGAAAGAATTTCGGCATGCACTTGGAAAACAAGTAAATTATTAGTTAAAATTAAGGTCTAATGTAAATTAACAAGTGTCTGATTATCATACTGTGTCTGAAAAACTTACTAAATAAATATAGTTTTTCATACTATTATGTAGAATTATTTAAACATTACATACAGTTGAACCTGATTTAGCTACCATTGCTTTAAACAGCCAACTGACTTAAGCAGCCGGTCAACCCGAATTGTTTGTGTCTGTTTTAATGTCAACTTTATTCAAGTAGGCATCAATATTGTGCCACTTCCTTGATTTGCTGCTGAAAACAAGAATAAATATATACAGCATTGAATTGAAACAAGAAAATGCAGAAGTATATAAGTAATGATGAGACTAAATGTCCTAGGCAATATAATTAGCTTATATAGTTTAATTCGATGTAAGACCACAGCGTGGCAAGTTAAGTTTGAATTCATGCGTTTTCACTTCAATGCAATATGTCTGATGTTGTACGCGTCAACGAATAAGTCCAATTTCCCCAACCACTTGCAAATGACTGCATACCTGGTAATTCTTTTTCTTAGCCTAACTTAGTAATTGTTATTCTGAGATTTGTATGGATAGTCAATGAAATTCTGAATAATTACAAAGGTAAAATAAAGGTGAATAAAACATGATCGAAATCGCTCCGTACTAAACATCATTGTTGTTACTACTATTACTTGTTCTCTGGAGTCGCGGAGTCTATTCAAGATTACTTTACTAGAATACCACTGAAACTAATGCTAGGGTGTGTAAGAGTGTCATGAACCGTCTAACTTCCAGCATCCTTTTAATCATTTTGATAAATTGAGTTCTATGATTCTAAAGGACGTTGATTAGAAAGCCGGTTCTTGGGGATATTGGTGTTACTGCACATGCAAAAGCATCTTATACGTTTATAAATTTTGTCCTTGTTTTGTTTGGGTGTGTTTTGAGCTTCATAGAAATTTCTACTCGATTTGTTTATTATCATCACCAGCAATCTTACGCCACAAGTGGTGTAGTAAAAGACCACCCTGTTCTTTGACTCAGTGCTGGTATTTTCTGGTATATATGGATCTTGAAATTGAGTCAATGTTATTTTCATTTATGAAAGACATCCGGTTAATTTTGGATGAAAGAGAACAAGAAATGTCGCGCATTCCATTACATACGTGTAAACTATATCAAACCTAGTTTGTTAACACTTTCCTTGTTTGTACCTAATCTTTCAAAGGAGTTTTTAGATTAAATTTTACTTATAAATCTTAGGAGACGAACGGTGGTCGTCAAAATTATCTTCGTACCTTGACTCCCAGTGGTGTTCTTATTTTCCGTTCATCTGGAATCATGGGATCAGTTTAATGTTACTTTCCCATAAAGCTCGATAAACGTACAATCTATATCAAATAAAATACAATAAACTTTGATTCCTTACCAATATGTTTATAACGTAACGAGTCATTAAGTGTTAAAGTAACATTGTCCTGGTCAACAGAAACAATTCTCAAAGTCTCAATTTGGTGTGGATCAAAGCTGGTATGACCAATAACAATCTCATTTCCAGTTGCCCATTGGACAGGGTCTTTCAGCTTTATTTGTCTCGACCCTTTATGTACTGTGGCGGCAAGTTCAGTCCATGTTATTCCTACATCCTGTCCGATGAGGTCTAACCCACCAAACACTCCTAATTTATACACAGTAAACACTTGTTAAATAAATAGATAAACAGATAAATAATGAATGTACCGAAGTTTGAATTTAAAAAATAGAAATATTTAAAGTACAAAAAGATGGAAAAGCATATGTATTTAGGATCTTTGTGACAAGGATACAAACAACGATCCTTAACAATGTATAGAAAGCGCACGTAAAAATTTACTTTCATAATTTTTATAATTTAAACTTAACACAGTTTTACGCATTAATCTTTTCAAATCGGTCACTTTTAAACAACGATTCATACTGTTTCATTTAGGTACATAATGCTGATATGTTGACTAAACATACATCATTACACACAGTTATATTTATACACAGAGAACAATAAATTGAGAAATGACACATGCATATTTATTCATCAAAACAAAAAGAAGTTGTCATGTGCTTTAATTTTTATAGCCCGATTTGCAAATTCTGGGGTTTAGGTCTATTTCTATTTCCAAAATGCGCCAAAATCGTATTTTGGTGCTACTTTTTTTGAGTATAAGAAATGTCCAAATTTAGAGTTTAATGAAATTTTAGATAGTTGTAAAAATACCTACTTTCAATGTTAAGGTCCATGCGGTTAAATTTTTACAATTGTTGTACAATATGAGTTGGAGTCCTCACATCGCGTCTTAGTTAATGTTTTTATTTTGAATTATGTTACCTATCTATTGTTTAAATAAGTTTTAAGAAATGCGATACCACTGACTGTTTAACACTTAATTCACTGGATCAAATAATTACCGGAAACATTTATGCTACCTATATAACGGCTAACAGACATTATTAAAGGTTTTCCGGATAAATAACGTTACGCAATCACTTCCGGTTACTCAAATGCGCAGATGCATCTAAATTATTTGCAAAATTACAGCACTTGACATTTATAAAAAACAGACGTTCCTTAAATTCTGACTGCATTCTACACAATTAATTTAATACGAATGCAGATCTCATCTATAATGCTTGCTATTTGATATCAAACACCCACTATGGTTTTTAACATTATTGTATGAGTAAATGCTAAGTCACACCACTAAACCTTAGTTAACATATCAAACACACTTGAACATAAAAAATATAACAGCTTATACCAATGGATTTAGGTCCGATTTCATGTCCATCTCCTAGATCAAAACGTAATGACGATTTATTTCCTCGAAGGGTTATTCTTGCAAGTGCATCGAATGGATCATGTAGCCATCCCATTATCAACCGTCCTCCTTTAATTATTATGAAATCCGCTTCGATGTTAAAGACAGCGCCTGGAATGTCTGAAAATTCGAGCACTCCTTCCAGTAGTAGTGTACCCAGTTTGTTAACTTCTGTTTTGTTTACTACCACCCAAGTATCTATCAAAATACAAAGAGGTATAACTACATCAATGATTCATTTTGTTTTTGTTGAATTATCCCTTAATTTCAAATATTTCAACAGAAAGATTAATTACTGTCATACAATTTCATTTGACAAGATAACTTCAATTCAACTTTGGGCAATGTTACCAAAATCTATCTGTCACTATGGTTTTGGCATTTTGAGACTACCGGGCAGTAAATGGGGATGACATAATAGCAGTTTAGACGTCAAGTCAGAAATAAATCATAAATATGACATGGTTTTATACATCGTGATATTAAAGTAACATCTACTGAATAATTAAAACAGATATCTTTTATCAAGATCTGTGGCAGCGAACATTACAATATTTCAATCACTAATGTCCCGCTAGTCATCTTAGAAAATAGGTCATGTTACTTACTAAATAATATTCTGACATCATCATAGTCTTGTGGTATTTCTGTTCCTATTTCACCAACGTTGGTAATATAGCCATCTGATGTAAGATTCCATATTGTTCTATCATGCCAATACTGGAAACTAAAAGGCCTACTGTTGTCAGGAGCGACGGTGTTTGGGTCTGGCGGTGGAATGCAGTCTTTGAAGAGACATTTCAAGACATGTAAAGAGAATGGTATATCATATGATCTTTCTAAGTTTGTCCGGCTAGCTTTTACTGAAAAAAAGATACAAGAAGGGTTAATCAATGGCAAACTACTTTAATTGGGACATTACACAAATGTGTTTTAAAGAAGCTATCAATAACAAGAACAACGAATAATTTCGGATATCACTGTAATGGAGTTATGTCTTTTTCATGTGAAAGCAAATTTCAAGTATATTAATTTTGAACCTCAATGAAAGAGATTTTTTTTTTATTAACTTCTGGTTATGATTAAAAGAGAAAAAGCAAATTGTTCATTACCCGGGAATGTTATTTCTTTGTCCATATTATTCCACATCCAATCGCCTGTCTCAGCAACCGTTATGTTGATGGTATCAACAGTCATATTGGTTTCTATATTGTTAACTGAGAATTTATCAGGAAGATCATTCACCTTGATGTTATAGATGATGTATTCCGCAAACTTAAAAAAATGCATGTTATCAAATAACATTTAACGTTTTTTTCTTGATGTGCTTCTTGTATAGCTCAGTTCAATATATTAAAGAAAGTAGATGTGCTAAAATAGTTTTCAAGTTTTCATTTAACTTTAAAAGTACTGATTTTGAGTGTCCCAAATACTTAAAATTATGTAATGCAACTTGATGTGCGTACTTGTTTGGTGCATTGGACGTTTTGTGCTTTTTATTTGTGGTATGACTTGTTAATAAAAATACTTTCAACAAACCTTAAAATCATACAGCATTCCTGAGAAACTAAGATTATTTCGTCTTTCCTCAGGCTCGAAGTGAATCTCATACGTACTTCCATCAAGTAAAGCGCACGTCCAGCCATAATCGTGAGTTAATCGATATTTTGCGTATCGGACGGAGCTATTTCCATATTCATTGGCGATGATAAAATTATTTCCTCTCAAACGAGCACTACTACTAAAAGAAAATCTGTGCCATTTATGTTGAGGAGGGCACATGCTAGCATGAATTCCAGCGCTAAAGTCAGGTGATAATTCACAGTCATATGGAAGACTTCCAGACGCAGGCAAGATTGTCCAATTTGCAGATTTTCCTGTGGCTGTTCCATCCATGTCAAAGATAACAGCTTCCCATTCCCATTCAAATGACACTTTATTGGGAGCATCGATAAATTTAAGGTCATCAGTGTAGTATGTATAACCCCCGCACATCCATGAACATTCTCTTAGTTTTGCCCATCGTAATGCTGCACAACTAGAGTTAACAAAATTTATAAATGTTACATTTGAGATCCTGAAACCTCTACCGTGTGGCAAGATCGAACCGGCTCTAGTACAACCTTGTACCGCACTTGGTAAGACACGTGTTGTTCCGGCAATCAAGCTGTGTTTGAGTATGGGCGAATCTTCTTCGTAACCGGGCACGTCATAAAACATTCTGCTCTCGTAACCAGCTACTTTGTTTTGTACAAGAGCAATGTTTATAAAATGCATTGGCCAAGAGTTGACTACCTGGATGCCGATTTCATTATTCCATGCAAAAAAATTTTCTACACGCGCTGGCACTACACCTGCATTTCTAGGAAAGTAATCTTTAAATATCCAAAGACCATACTTTCCAAATGAGTGTGCAGAGTTATTTCTAAAAACTGTTAATGGAACTTGTGATGGATTAACTGAGTTTGTAGAAGAAGGTCCAGTTGAATATGGTTTAATTCTGTATGTATAACCATAATGAGTCCCACCAGCCGCGGCATTATGTTGTAAAATGTTGTCCGGATTTGTTATCCAGAATGAGGCTGGGGTGATATCGTCTTGAAAAAAGCATGCACTACCTCTAACAAGTATTGCTAAGTTGTACTGTAAGATATTTCCTGTCTCGGTACCGTCTTCTAAGAAAATTCCCCCTCCCAAAACGTTATAAATAACAGTTTTCTCGACAACTAAATTGTTTGAACCTTGAATGTTTATTGCCCTGTTGAATGTTTCATGCACACTGCACCCTCTCAAGTAACTTGTGGACATCTTACCATTTAAGTGGAAAAATACTGGATGTCTACCTTGTCTATTTGCTTGTCCAGCAAATGTTATTTCAGTATATGATATTCGAACTCGAGCCAAAAGTGAGTTATACTCTGTATGAACAATAATAGTCGCTCCGAATTGACTACTTCCTGTTACATCTTCGACTCTTCCATGGAAACATGTCTGGGTTTGGAACACATCTGTATGATCAAATTACAACTTTAATAAACAGAATAAATTACTACATTAATAAAAAGAAGGTTTACAAAAATTTGTTTTAACAATAATATAAGAACAGAACGTGTGATAGTGGTATTCGTTAAGAGTTTTCTTTAAAAAACACTATATTGCAGTAACAAATGATATACCAATATGTTCTCCTGGCATGCACTTATTTGCTTCTCCAGTCCACTGCGAATTATTGTTGCCTCTAACAACAATGTTATGAGTCAAAAGCCCAACTTCGGCTCTTATCTGAACTAGAGTGGTATTGAAGTTTTCTTCAGCACCGATGTGTTTTGCACGAAGAGGCGAATCTAAAGTTACTGTCCTCTTGTCCTCAGATATTTCAGTTATAATCTTCTTTTCGTTTTCAGTCTGTGACTTATGGTGACCAGAACTAGAAATAGCAATTTCATCTCCAGTATGCCAATCCACAGGATCTACCAAATGTAGCATATTGTCACCTTCTGATGCAGTTGTAGATAGACGTGTCCATGTGATGGGCACAGGGCATCCTATTTAAAACAAAGAAACTGAACGTTTACCCGGAGGTCAATATCATGAATTGTTATTCATTTATGCTTCAGAAAGGTAATTTGACGAACAGATTTCATATTTGAGCTCAATTTTAGAGCTTGATTTTTGTCATAAAGACCCTGCTTTGTATGCTCTGCACATCGTGTCATTGCCATCTACCTGTATGCCAGGTTTAAAACAATACCTTGAACAACTATTAATTTATGTTCAAGACACATAATATGACGGACGTACAGACACACGTGTCATCATATAATACGTCAAGTTTTTCCAAAATAGGCGTGTAAAAATGTTTTACAGTCTTATCAAAAATACACACTTTTGAACGCCATATCGATATCTTTGTCAATATCTTTCATATACTTTTTGAAGTGTTAGGAAAAATCATGTAAAATTCAACAAATTGAGAGATGCAGTGATATCATTTAGTCAATATCAACGACTTTAACCTAGTCCCACAGAAACACAAATATTTCTTTTTTTCAATTTGAAAACAGTAAAAGTTCGTTATGTTGCAAGAAAAATTTAACAAAAACAAAATAATATTTTTATCCGGTCACATTTTGGGAATAAATTTAAATTTGGTTTCATATTTGGCCATATATCAGCAAAAAGTGAATATCTTCTAGTCCATGGCTTATATTTATTCGTTTTAATAAAAATGTGTAGAGGTAAAATTAATGAAATAATATCTTTGCACAATTTGATAATGTTGACATTAATGGAAATTTGGCAGATAGCGGTATTCCTTGTAATTTTAATGAGTAATGTACTGTATTTGTAAATTTTCCACGAGTCATAGCTCCTAAACCAGACATCGTGCACCGTCCCTAAAATATGTCAATGATGCATTTCAGTACGTACCGACCAGATCATTAGAAAACTGTAGGACTGGCTTTCGACATTAATTTAGGACAGAAAGACAAACAAACAGAATAATGAATTTAATTGCCCTATAAAACAGAGGATAATAAGGACAGTTTGCAATAATTTCATGATAGAGCAAATAGCTATATAATCAGGTAAAAGTAGTTCTATAACTGATAATTATTACATTAATTAATAGAAAAATCAATAAGCATTTAAGGTACCATGCATATCTAAAGTTCCATTTCTTACAGCTAGTACTTTAGTGCCGTAGATTGGAAGTTCTTTACTTCTTAAGTGACCATGAAGCGTTACTTTAGCTTTGTTCTTGAAAGGCTGGTCCTCTGTACCAATTTGTAACACTCCACCATCTGTTATCAGGATGATGTTGGACTGCAGTTCTAAATCTTTCTCATCAAAAATAAGCTTACCTATATATATAAAGACATTATAGAGCTTTCATTCATTATTTATATATGAAACAGATAATATATGTTATTATTAAGAAGTCTACGTAATTGTGAAACACTTTTGCCTTGTAACATTTTATCGCTAATTGATGGATCCGATCTGTCAATCAAACCAATAATATTGACCAATAAGATAAGGCGTTATCCGTCGATCGGTAGACTTTGTTGCTAAGGCTCTACTTGTGATTGACACCGATGAGACACTCGATTTGTTTCCTTTTGTCGATCGATTGTCGGCGATAACCGTGATACCTACTGCAAAAGTTTAACTTTTTCCAAAAAGCTGCAAAAATAAAATGTATTTAATAATTCTTTGCTTTTTCAAACCACGGGACATTCCTTCACAAGGTATACATAAATATTGCAGAATTTCCACACCTACAACGATGTTGTAGCTACCAGTATCAGTCGAGTCTCCAGAAGAATACAACATATTAAAAATAAAATACATTGTTTTTAATTTACATTTAAATAAAATACTGGTACGTATTCGCAAATATAGAAATGAATGAAATTTTGAATAATAATATACCGGTTGCGTTAAAGCAAGCATAATCATGCACAAACATATAGAATTTACAACGCGCAGTGTTATTCAGTGAAATCAACAGATTAAACTTTATTTTATTTATAGACATTTTCGTTGTATCGTGATTTCTTTTTATTGTATGTATCATATTTTATACCAATAGTCTGTGAACATTTTGTGTTGTCCCAAAATAAACAAATTCATCAAAGTCTACGACTTTCATACTTATGAAGACCTTATTAGCACCAACATTTACCGGCTACATTTCATCACTTTTCTTCATGGAGTTAATATAACCTTAAGTATAATTATTAAATGATTCATTTAGCACGTGATCCGACAGGTTTTTGATCTTTGTACAGTAATGAATAGAAGATTTAGATACTTTATAAAAAGAATCCGTCATAGCGGTATAATGTATATCCGCCATTTTGGAGACAGCTTGTGAGACATAGTAACAATATCCAAGGGGGACGTTCCTTATCAGAAAAATCGGATCTATCCATTATTTCCGTTTGAATTTACATTTAGACAAGTACACAGTCCATATGTATAAAACAATTTTTGCGAAAGACTGCAGATTAGTGTAAAACTAACGCTTTGCTGTTGAATTTCTCCTATGCTAGGGTGGAAAGAAAGAAAGCTTTCCATTTCTATATTTTAAGGAGGTAGTGCTTTTCGAGATATTCAATATGAACATAATGTTTTACCTTGAATTAATAACACACTCAAAACTGGTGTATTAATATCAAGTAGTAGTGTCATGCCAGAAGGTATGACGACAAATTCTCCAGTCTTTGGCAGAGGACCGCCACCCCATGTAAAGACAGATGACCATATGTCAATATACTGGAATTTCGCATCACCGTTTGTAATCTTAAATAAATAGATTTTAACTACAATTAAGAAATAATTTCAATACCATGTGTTTGCATTCCATTTTATCCTTTTAAAATGAAATATGCTTATCTTTGTACGTGTATGACCTGTTTCAAAAAATATACGTATAAATGCAAAATTAACATGCAAAAATAAAAATTAAATATATCTTGTCTTTGATTGTTTAAAGCGTACCTCTCCGGCAATGCCATATTCGGAAATATAAATCTGGACTGTTGTCTCCACAGATCTGAAGTGTGGTCCAGTTAAACATTCTATACTTGTGTCCGTAATGTTTGTAATGTTGCAAAGTACTCCATCAATTTGAACAGAAATCACGTCTGTCACTGATCTGTAAAACAACCATATAACCACATGAATGTATATGTAAACAAGTACACGTTGTTTGGAAATTGCTTCGACAATGCATCTTAAGAAAGCTATAATCTTGTTTTCGAAAACAAGCATCCTTGTCATATTTGTAAACTTTTACCCAAATCCCGTGCCAGTGATCGTAAGTTTCGTGCCACCTCCTGTTCCACCCCTTTTAGGTCTGACATCCGATATAGAAGGTGTAAGCGTAGCATTGTACGTATAAGATTTAGGCAACCTTCTTCGTAATCCATTCAAAACAATGTCAACATCACATACATGCGCTGCGAAGATACAATGTAAATTATTTCAGCGTGATAATTGAATATATTGAAATATAACAAATTAAACGCTGTTAACTTTTATTAAGAGAAACAATTAGCTTGATCTAGAGACCATGTCTGTTGAGAGACAACTTCCTACAGTTTGTATTTGTATTGTTACAGAAGGCAAGAGGGCCATGATGACCTCGATCGCTCACCTAAGTAATATGGGCTACATGTTTACAAATGTCAAACTAATCCTAAATTATGAAGTAAACGTAGGTCAGTAGGTCAAATTCATGGCCACTGAAAGTCAGTTTTAAAATTTGTGTGCAAAACTGTACATTTCATTCAAATTTCAAGACTGTATCTTAAAAGCAAGAAAGTAGGAATCATTCATGGAAACTGAGTCAGTTTTAACATCGGTGTGCGAAACAGTACCATAAACGAAGTATCTGTATATCTGCAAAATCCGAAATAGCAAATATTGGCTCTTTAAAGGGGCATTACTCTGGAACCCATGATAATATCTGACCAGTTTATGAAAGAAAACGAGATATTATGCCAGTACAAGTTGCTTGCAAGTTTGATTAAAGTTGATGGCAAATGTAGTCTCTATCGTGTTCAGTGTTCACAAGACAAAAATATCAATTTTGCCCTTTAATTGGTTATAACTTTGGTACCCATGGTGGGATCTGTCCAGGTTTCAACAGAAAGCAAGATATATAACGCTAATACAACTTGTGTGCAATTTTGATAAGTTTGCTTTTCTTATTCTATTTTTTCATTTTTTGGTTAAACGCCGTTTTCAACAGTATTTCAGTCAGGTATCGGCGGGAAATAAACTAAACCAGTATTCATGGATTCTGTACCAGTACAAACCCGCAAGTAACTGCCAACCTATCCACATGAACCAGAGGTGGAGAACTAATGATTTCAGACACAATGTCGTTTATCATATAGTTGGTTTAAAAAATGAGAACTGCGTCATTACACATCTTGCTTTTCAAAAATCATATGTTTTTCAACGTAACACTAGTGTAAATTAATTTTGTGACAAAGCGCTTCGTTATAAATAATTTTGAAAACAAAAGCCAATTTTTCATGTGTTTTTATACCTGGTTATTCGGATGTATATTTAACAGTGACTAAGATTTCCATGGTTCATATGACTTTTTTTAGCTGCTTAGACATCAGCCCATTAAAGAAAATAAATTAACAAGTTTTCATTAACTTCAGACATTTCTGAAAATCCATGACCAATGTGCTATGTAAATCTTACATACCCCAGTTACCTCATATTGAAGACATGAAATAAAAAGAAAGTCTTTTAAGTCGACTGTTGTATTAATCATTCATAAATAATATGTAATAATGAAAGTGAGTATAACATTATGGTATTTGTATTATACACAACCTTTGTATGCGGACGTTTCACATGAATATGTCGAAAATGTAACTTCAATCTTCTCGCAAATTTGTCCGCAAATAGTTACTACTGCCAGCTCGTCAAAACCACTTCCTGTTATGACAACTGATTGCCCTCCGGCTATACTTCCTAACAAAGATAGCATACTTCGAAAGTTATATTCAGTTTCGTTTTAAGTACATTATGGCAACACAAAATACACATTTTTAAAATGGGCACAAAATATTGACTGACATATTTAGAACAATATTATTAGTCTGTTATTGAATTTCAGAGGAGGGAGGACTATATTATGCTGAAATAGTACTGACATGATAGCAAGATTTTATTTATCATTATGAGAAATTTTGAATCCTTATCATCACAAATTTTACTCATATAACGTCACAATGAATATAAAACTGATACCAAATTATTATAACTTGATTAATCAACTGACCCTGTGAAGGAGCAATGCTCAAAATACTGAGCCCATACTCAAAGAATACATCCGTGTTTGATATTCCAAGATTAGTAACTTTGACCAACACTGGAGCTTGACCCGTCGGATGCATTCCAACAGTACACGATAGTTGAACGTCTTCACCGGAGATAAAGTCGCATATTGACTGACCGATGAAAACTGTCACGTAAGTGCCACTCAGATGTGAGCCATATATTGTAAGTATATCCCCAGGATAGCCGGACTTTGGTTCAACAGCAACAACGGCAGGTGTCGAATCATTTGCATAAGAGTATGTTCCATACGATGCAGAAAATCCAGCCGAATTCATAACAACGTTTAATGTACCTGCATTGTTAGGACGCGTTACACAAATAACGTTTGAGGGTATAATAGATTCAATATCACAAGGGACAAAGCCAACTAAAACAGTGGTGTAATTTACGGTAAAACCATTCCCTTCAATATTGAGAACTGTTCCACCGTAAATACTACCAGATAAAGGTTGCACCTTGCTGATAGATAAAAGTCCGTTTACAATCAAAGAGCCCACTGCTTTACCTAAACCGTTAATTCTTACAACAATTTCGTTTGGCCCCACTTGTATGCTATTTATGACAACTAGTAAGTAGGTGTTGCCAGCCTCAATCACGTCTGCCGATATCCCACTAAAAGTAACCTCAACATCTGATGTAATATTTCCAAGCAAAGTTCCATTAATGTAAAATTCAGTTACTTCGGACATTGTTGTCGGATTTATAGCATACACTCTAGGTGTTAGTATATCTTTATATGAGAAAAGACAGGACGAAGTAGATTCCAATTCGCATTCAGCCTGAAGTGGACTGTTATTTACAAATGTAAACACCTCGACGGCTTTTGAATCTTCGGTATTAGACGGTGGCGAATAACACAGAATATTGGTAAAAGATGATTCAATCACGTCACAAACGTATCCACCAACCATCACCAGTGGGAATTGTCCGAAACCGAAACCTTTAATAGTTAATTTTGTACCACCAGCTAATGACCCGTTTAGAGGCTTTATTTCTTCAATGTTTGGAAGAAGAGCAAATCCCCGATCAACCGCATCGCGAATGTTAATCCGAGCTAAACCTCTGTTGTAAACGTTAACCTTTAACTGATGTAGAACACCAGATGGTGGTTCTAACGTTCTCAGAAGGTTGCAAATTATAAAATTATCTTTTGATGTGGTTATTTTACATTCAAAAATGTCAAAATAAACTTCATTTTTTTCATTCGTTGCTGCAAAACCTTCACCTGCTATTATGATGTTTGTCTGTATTGTCCCGTTATTGGTACTTAACATGTTGACAACTGGCGTTTCGTATTGACAAAACTTAAACTGGAAATTGTAAGAGGTTTCTTCAAGAGTTTGTGTTTCATCATCATCGTCTGTAATTCTTGAATCGGATACGCATAGTGTTTCATTCGCTCCATCTAACGGACCACCTGAAGAGGTTGAAAGATACGTTTAAATATTTTGGTTTATTTATGCATTCAATGATGTCATCAGTAAAACAAGCAAAAGTGATATGCCTTTACCTTCAAGAATATGCAGCGCCTCCTTGTTTTCAACTTTCATACTGATCTGTTCAACCGTTGAATTCGAACGCACAACTTCTATTGTTCCAAAGTAGTGTTTAATTTCCCATTCATCAACAAATCCACTCCAAACATAATAATAACCAGCCTTTGTAAACCGATGTACGTAATTACCTTAAATAAAGATAAGTTTCCATGTCGTTAATGTCAGTCTCAAAATGTCAAAACTTTATCAGACAGATACTCGAGTGAACAGTACAAGCGAAATGTCCATGACGTATATGAAGTAAAAAACAGTGATTACACATATATATACAATTGCTTTATACCGTTTCGACTTGGTTTCCCGCTGTTAAATCCACCAAGTGACTGTTCAAAGGAATTCGGACTGTCTACTTCAATGATGGAGTGTGCAATACCAATGACGAACTCAGGAGTTTCCCATGACCACTGCACATAATCCCCTTCCTTTATAACAATATAAGGCTTATCATACGCATAGTAGTCACCAAATGCTGAAACAGAGATGATATAAATTTTCTTACGATTTTATCGAACATAGCATGATTGAACATTTTGTTTTATCCTAGATATCATTTTCTTATTTCAACGGTAATCAAATATCGATGGCTTATATCTTGATCTAGGCATTTGCTTGCGAAATGAATCTGAAGCAATTATCGCTATATTGTTTTGAATATGTAAAGTCTGTCCGTTCGACTTCAATTGGCACATTTGGAGACATATATAACGCTTTGTATTTCAAATCACTTACCACGATCAACACCTTTGTTTGTCACAAGATGAACACTTCCAGTGTCGCCTACAGTACACGTAGCTTGTGTGTCGCTAAGTGTGTCAATAGGACAAGCAATGTTTCCTACTTTGACTTTCACAACATCAACATTAATACCAAACCCTTGCCCTTTTATGGTAAGCTGAGTTCCACCAAATACTGATCCTTGGCACGGGTTTACACTGGTTATACTCATTTCAACATTTACAGTTGGAAGCAGTAGATTTGTACTAGTAAAACAATAACATTTGATTTAAACAGTAATGGTGAAGCATACAAATGTAGTGTACTATAGTTCAACGTAAACATACGTGAGACATACAAAATCTCAAATAAAATAAGCTCTAGTGAGCGTTTCATTTTGATAAGATTTAAACTCTGGATATAATAGTTACGCGTGAAAATCAAGCAGAATGTTATAGATTATCAAAATGTTTGAAAAAATTGCTACCTTCAGTAGAAACACTATAATGAACAATAAAAGGAATCATACGAGTTTACGGCAAATCCTGCAGCAGTCTCTATCATTAATTCATGAACACCTGGATCAATGTTGGACACTGATATTTCAATTTCTGTGTCAGACCAAGAAATAATTGTTACTTCCTCATTTCCAATAGACACAGTACCAGGGTTAGATGTAAATGAGAATCCAGTAATTATCAGTGAATCACCTATAAGATAGAAAATGTATTACAAAGTATTGGTGCTGCATGCCATGTGAATGTTAGTATCACTTATTTCACTCATAAGGTTTCATTTTTCCAAAAGAAAATGTCTGTGTCATCATACTTTTTAAGCCGAAATTTAAGGTAAGGCTGAAAAAATTTGTGTTGATTAAAACTATTGTAATATTTGTTGCAATGAACAATGTGATTCAGTTAATGAAAATCATTCAAACCGTAAAAGCATCGATTTCAAATTGTGCGTTTCACCCTTCAAATAAATCTTAAAGCGACTTATCTTACCCTTGATGTCGCCACAGGTACTTTTATTTGTTTATGTTAGATAAAAAGAAAGGGAAAGCTGGGCCTTTTCAAACTTAGATCTAATAAATTCAAGTTCATACAAATATTTCCGAGACAAAGAAAATTTGAAAAGGGCACGTTAAATATCAGTTTTAAAAAATCGCAGCTTTTAGAGGCGCGGTATGTCTCTTCAAATGTTTTAGATTAAGCATTACGGCTGATAATTTTTGGACAACACCATTTTATCAAAGGTTCATTGATTATTAATATTGATGCAACCTCACATCAGTTAAGTGAACAGCTCCAAAGTTTGCAAGTAATAAACATATATTGAATAATTAATGGTTAATATACAACGCTATCAGAGGAGTAGGTTACCTTTTCATCTTTCAACTTATATGCTAAACGGTTAAACTCTTAAGAGATGTTTGTGCTAATGAAAGTTCCAAGGTGATGTCCAAGTGTTTGACATATGACATTTTATTCCTCGTTGTATATTCGTAAAAGTATGTCTATATATTTTTGTGAATGATTTAATATGCTTTTATCCAGGCGCACACAGTGGTATGGTTTCTTATCAAGCAACTATATGGTAATATACTGTATGTTGTTTGCTTCTTGTTTTATACTGGTACTATAGTGTGAATTTGTGAATAGTTCTGTCACCGGAATTAAAAGAAATTTCTTGAATTTCGGAAAACTAAGACATAGTATGTTTTGATAAAAGCAATATTCTTTTCCTCAAAACAGAATCAGATATTAAGTTCAAATGTATCGTATGTTGAAAAGTGATATCAATATATCTCTTTAAACATATAAGGGGTATCCCAGATTTACGCAGTCTTTTGCTGCAATTTTTTTTCACGAACTTATTTCAATAACATTTGCTAGGAACACTACTCAGCCTATTGCCTATCAGAATTTATCATTTCAAATGGTTGAAATTTGTTTTTTCCATGTAACAATAGTAACTAGCCATTGCATAGGCGAGGCAGGTCAGATTATGATAGGTTTTATAGGACTGTACCGCTCATATACAGAGCGACGTTCAAAAGCTGTCGTAGGAAATTCTGTTAAAGGCGCTCGCTAGTTTTTCCGGACGGGTCGATATTTACCCCAACACCGTGCCAATTTGGTTGTGTTTCTAATCGATGTAGCTCACTGTAGAGTTGGAGCGGTCTTCTGCGCATGCACGGAAGTGATTATCTAATGTCAAGTACGGCAAAAATTCGCAAATTATTGTATGTTCGCATGCATTTAATGTATAATATGTATAATATACTAACTAAAGGTTAGGGTAAGTATCACCATGGTTACAAAACATATACATTTAAAGTACTTTTAGATCAAATTGCTTCAATCCGACATATACTGGAGTATGTAATTTATACCGGCGCTCCAACTCTGCATTGAGTCACAGCTGTTTCTAATCCCGTACCGTACCCAACCCTTACATCCGTATTCGTAAACTATAGATTTTGTTCGGAGAAAGGCGGAAACTTTCATCGTTCTATGCCATCAAAATGCTTCAGAAACACCTTAAAATCCGCTTATTAAGAAATCTGCCGTTTGATAATTTGATATATCTCTAAGTAATTTGCTCAAACACTGAAAAAGTATTTCGTGCCAACCTGCGTTGTATAAATGCCCGCCACACCCCACCTCGTTGTAATTTGATTTAAGCGAAATCTAATACGGTGACCTATCAATTTTCTTTTTTTTGTTTTAGATTAGGTAGACATAACCAAAGGTATGTGCAGAGTTTGATTAAATTCTATTATGTGAAACTCGATAAAATAGCAGAAGTAGCAACTTAGAATTGACAAAAATATGCAAAAATAGCCCTCGGGTGTGCTGAACAAGTATTCCTTTCTTTACAAAATCATTTTTTTCTTTTGATTTCTCTGAGCATGTTTCAAATAGATATATTGTTTTCCGTTATAAAAATGCTAAGATATCAACTTTATGCTGATTATTATACTTTACTGAAATATATTTTAGGATTATAGACATTTTGAAAAATGTTAGAAATAGCACCATATCTAGGGGCAAATTAAATTGAAACACAGCTGGTGACCTAGCATTTTATTTCATTTTTAATACATCATAACATGATCTTTTAATACAAAACATTTCATCAAAATCTATTATCGAGAAAAAAAATACGAAACTGTAGCGAGCGTCCTTAACATTTTGTTTTAAATTTTGACGTCACAGACGGTAGTTTTATATTACAAAACGTACATACTGACAAACAAATACATACATTTTCTGATTCAATCGGTTATATAATATGTAGTAATGAAAACATGGCTGCATGGTTCCGCTGGAGGTGATAAAATCTTTTATATATATCACACGGTTACTGGCAACATGACACGGATTATCTAGATTCTGCATTACTTCTATATTCATCGAGACTTTGTTGTATTGGTGGTGGTGGTGGTGGTGGTGGTGTGTGTGTATTGGGAGTAGGGGGCGGGGGGGGGGGGGTTTGGGAGGTTAGCCTCGGTAATTTTGAAGCACGGCATTTCACAAAACGTGGCACTTTGCATTTTTTGCATTTATGATGAAGTAGCAGTAATAAGCTGATGTCTCTACCAACCTAACATAAGCTAATACCTCTGCCAATCCAAAAATGAATGTAAAGTCATTTAGTTATCACATTAAACTAAAATAAGTTTAAATGACACACAGTGTTATGACTTTTCTTTCTTATTATAAGCTATTTTCTATAACTAAACATCGGAAGCAACTTTATAAATTTTTTACATTTTTATCTTAATGATCTTACAGAGATGATGACACACACACACACACACACACACAGGGACAAATAAATTGTTCAGTAAGTACTGGATACATTATCGCTGAGTTGAAGGAGTTTATCAATATTTGGAGTACCACTGGGTTCTAAACATTATTCATACTGCAAACCAAGTGTAAAACTATACTGGTATATTGCACTATGTAACACTCAAATGTTATATCAACTGATAAAAGCTAAGACTCAATAACCTTTATGCCATTTTTACATCTGCATTTCGTATTGTATAATTTTTATCTGACTAGCATGTCAAAATATGTACCTCCAATGCCAATCGTTTGTGGTGACACGCTGTCAACCATTGCAGTCAAATCAAAGGCATATGTATATCCAAAATGGGTCAGCACAGATGACTCTTGATACATTTCTAATTCAAATGTTCCATTCATGCCCTGAAATATTTTTTTCAGAATCACTTTGCATCAAATACAATGCTTTAAATAATTTTGTTTATGGAAAGAGTAAATGAAAAAGATATTTATCTGTATTTCTGAAAGAAAAAACAGGACAGGATTTCGCCCCGCCAATATTCATGTGAAAGGATCTTTGCGAAACAAAGTAATCGGATTGAAGTATTCTGGAGCTCTCGCTATACCACCTGTAAATAAGCATTTAGTGTCAAGTAAATGTACAAAGGACGAGACTTGACATAACAAAATATGTATTTCAATCGTATATTACTAGGTTTTTTTTTACATTAGAAGTATAAAACGTTCATTTGTTTATTAAATGTATTATAAAATATCCCTTTATTTGTACGAATACATGTACAATCTTGAATGAGACAGTATGAAATCACGGAAATTCTATATTCTTGTTAATCCTTACGCTATATGGGACAATGCACTGAATTTCAGTTGTCTGTGCACTTATTATATCACATCCCTGTTTGTTAATGGATACGTTTACGTCCGCCCTAAAACCAAATCCATCGATCGTAAGTCTAACGCCTCCTAAAACGAGAACATCATCACCAGATACATGATCCTAATTGTTTTTAATTACTTCCTTTTCTTTAAGAACAATTATGTCAGTCTTGTTGACAAATTTAAGAGATGTTGATAAGACATAAAACGTATTTTACTATATAATATTCAAAGCATACTTTACGCACTTCATTGTGAAAACAGAAAAAAACTCGAAACACTGAAATACCAGCTTCCTATGATTGTGTTATATCCTATACACATGATGTAATTCTTTATCAAAATAAGAAACGATTCATGATATGAACAAAAACATGGTAGTTAAGGACACAGATATTCTGATTCAAATTTATGTGAATTCAAACTTATCAAATTACCTCCTATGCCTCCAGATGTTGGGAAAATGGATAACATGTCAGCTGTATAGGTGAAGTAAACTTTTCCACTTGCATAACCTTTATCTTCTACTTTCACGAGTACAGGGAATGTGCCTGCAGGGCTATTACCAATATCACATGTAATTTTGGAATATTCCGCAGCCGTGACATCGCACTCAATGCCACCTACAGTCACATTATTCGCCCTGACGATTGCACTAAATCCAGTTCCGTATATTGATACAGTTGTTTCCAAAGCAAAGGCTCCTAAAATAAGACACACGTATGGTATATCATAATATGAAATGAAAACGTTTTCCATAATGTCATATTTAATGCCGTTTCGAAATAAATAAAAAATCTTGATTAAATGTTCTTGTGACTTCTTTTTTCAAAACACAGAACTGATCATTGGTATCGTATGTGTTGATGAAATGTATGAAGTGCATATAGAAGAACTATAACAAACCCTATGTCAGGTGTAATAGAAGTAATTGTCGGTGTTACAAAAGAATCCCACATAAAAGAACAATTCCCTGAGCACACAGATGGAACTGCATTGATATGCAGACTAACTTGAGGTGTGTTATGTATAGATGATAGCATGTCTCCAGTTAAAGGATCATAGTAAAGACCTCCGTCGGTAATTGTTTTTATAAAACAAGATGGAGACTTCCCTTGCAAATGGTCGCAATTTATCTGGAATAAACGAACGTGGTGACGTTGATGCAAAAAGCAGTTTTATCAACAAAACAACTAAACGGGATTAGATATGAAAGTTTACAGAATAAAAAATAACGCTAGACTGATTTGATTTTTATATCAACACTTATTATACGCGTAGATTCTTGTACTCAATGTATACTTTCAACAACAGTAATCAGTAATCAGACGTATCATAAGAACCCTTTTGTTGTACTAATCAGTTTTGAAAAAAGATACGTATTCTAGAATGGATTTAATAACTTTTACAAACACAAGTTTAGTATTATAAGATTTCTGAAAATTTAGTAACCGTCATTTCAGGAAGGTCTCCAGCAAGTGAAAGAAATTTAACTCCTGTTTCAATCTTGAAGCATTCAGTGTTCTTTTGTACTTCAATATCTCCTATGCCTTTTAACGTCTCCAGTTCTCGTTTGAATTCGATATCTTTCAGTGAAACATTAAGTCCTGAATAAAGATATAGTATGTTTTACCATCAGCTCATATATATCAATCAACTTACAAAACAATCACGATTGATTGATTTTTTTATTTTTTATTCCTTGCATGAGTATACACGTCTAAAGATAAATGTAAATTGCAATGACTTGTCTATCTTCTGATCTAATCAATATTGATAGTACTGTTCGCTCTCAATGAAAAGTCATCACCTTAAATAATGTAATACATATACCATATTTTTCATTTCCATTAAATGTCAAATCTACTGATCCAGATATAGGTGGTGAGGCTTCTGTCAATCTTTTAACGACAACAACAGCTGTCTGTTCTCCATCTTCAAAGAGATATTCCTTAGATATTTTCGAAACATTTGCCATTTCATCATCCTGCAAGTTAGAGAACATGTTGCATTCTATAAAGTTACACAATTGATGAGTATTTCAATAATGTAAAAGAGCAAAAAATAAAAATAAATAAATAAAAATTTCGACGCAGTATATACAAACAAAATTAACTGTATTTCACTATCAACACATTCTTCAAAGTTTTTTCTCATTTTCATCTGTATATAAAACAAGATACGCTTTATTACAATGGCGATTTCAGAGGCTCTTTGTTGGTACCCCACCTTGTACTTTTTTGACGAAACATTTACACGCAAAACTTTATTATTGATTAGTTTTTAATATCAGTCACTGAAAATAGGCATGAAAGACGATTATTTCATTATTCTTTGCAGGCATTCTTTTGCTAGTGTACCTTGACCTTTCCGTTTGCAATATCAAACAGAGGGAAGTTGTAGTCACAGTTTCCCGAAATCAGCGTCACATCATACACGCCAGTTGAAACCAATGAAATATCAACATCTGTGATTTCTTTTGTAGAAAATGCTGCTCGTAAACGGCGCAGGTTTATCTCTTAATATAAAAAAGATCTCTCTAAACGTGAATATTAACATTCTATTCTATGATAAATTGCAATACTAAAAAAAAACAGCAGCAACAAAATGTAATACATTGCAACATTCACAAAGATGTATAAGATCAACCTTCAAAAGACAGACGAACAAACGTACCCTTTATGTCTGTTGTAGTAAATTCTTGTCCAATGGAAACTGAGTCAATGTAGGTATCAGCCGAATTGCTGTAAACCGTCAACGAATCAAAACGAGGCATAATGTCAAATGGTCTTTTCTCTACAACGGCTAAGTATAGATCTATGCAAGTGTAATGCCAACTAGAGGGAGGAAATAAGGCGAATATAACTCAATTATTCATACACCATCAAAAGCTGTTGTCAATTATAATTTGTACTATTATCTAAATAATAATTGTTAATGGTTATTATCTAAGAACTGTAATACGTGAATGTTCTGCCAAAAGGACGATATTCACGATGTTATCAATATGCATCGAATTCAGTCGAATTTATCATTTTAATCAACTATGAAACTGTTATACTGGCGAGGTTTACAAATACGTTTAAATTATTTTAAGGTACCGCTGAAAATTTGAAAACCGCAATTATGTTTATTGTTTAATTTCTGTGAATATAGTGACTAATTATCAAGGTATCAAATTGATTAGAACATCTTACATTGCTGGTGTATCAACATAGAAAAAATGATCTAAAAGAAGAGAGTGCGTTTGGGGTGATCCAGTGTTTAGGTCCACAGATGTATACGTAACGTCAACTCTACTTTGCAAATATCCTTTATATGCAAAACATATCTGAAATGAAAACATCAAATGAACATATTCGCAAAGTTTCTACTGAGTGTATTTCTTGTAATATATAAGCTAACCTTATTATTTGATATATATTGGTATGGTTTACTATGTAAAATATATATTGAATGAATATGTTCAAATTTATCTAAAACAACCATTTTTGCAGCCAATTTTGGGGAACTTAAACATATAGTTATGTTGCAGATAGTCGGTACATTTTGTTTGAATATGTTCGTGTATTATTATGGTTATTGGCTAGCACAAGACAAATGATACTGATGTTCCAATGAATGTATGAGCTACCTAAATGTTTAGTAAAGTAATTTAAGATAATATTCATTTCCAATTTTGAGTTCAATGACACCTTGAACTTTGGCTTTATGACCCTAAGGAATCATCTATTCATCAAAAGTAATAATCTTGTGAGTAATAACACAAGATGTATGTAAATGCCTTGTCCAGTTTTTCAGCAGAAATTGTTTCAGTCTTAACGCCAGTATGATCCCTCTTACCTCCCGAAAATAAGAATCATTAACTGACTACAAGAAGTCATCCTACGAAGGTTGAATTCCGTGAGAAAACAACTTCTCCAGTTATTGGTGTGAAACTCGTGAACAAACATACTATAATTTACCTTACAATACAGCATCTCTTCTTCAAATACGGATACAAAGAAAAATAAATCATTAAATTGAGAAATGTACAGCCATGGTTATTAGACACGGCACTTGTTCTACACGCTCTCTATCACTGTATGAAATATGAACCAAACTCTTGCACATTTTAGGGTAATCTTAATGACAAATATTATGGTAATTGAAAAGAAATTATGCTTTGAAACGATTTAAAGGTTAAAATGTAAGAGTAAAACATGGAAAAACAGGGCAAATGTAGCCTTAATCTATGTATACAGAACATAATAGTTCGGGGTAATCTTAATGATCTTAATGACAAATATGATGGTAATTGAAAAGTAATTATGGTTTGAAACAATTAAAAAGGTTAAAGTGTAAAGGTAGATTCCCAGAAAAACAGGGCGAATCTAGCCTTAATCTATATAAACAGTACGAATAATAATCATTCAGCAGTTTAAGGAAACTTCTCGAGAGAACTAAATCTAGTTATGAGGGGTTTACAAAAGTATGCAAGGTAGGTATATGTGTTTGTACTTTGCACTTACCAAGATTATCCCCAACTATAGATGCTTTTGAGAAAAGCGCATGTCTCCCACAATTTCCTTGTTTGTCTGGATTGTCAGACGAATAGTTCCTATTAAAAATGTCTAGTTTGTCTAGATGGTCTAGGCGATTGGATCCAATCAGAAATTCAAGGGCCTTATTTCAAAAATGCCTGAGCTGATTTGGTTAGTTATCGAACTTGGCCGAAATCTTATGGTCAAACACATTTTGTTTAAGTTTGGTGAAGATCGGTTATGATATGTTCGACTTAAGTGTGTGGATAAGCTTTATGACAGAGAGACAGACAGACAGGCAGACACAGACACACACACACACACACACACACACACACTGACAGACACACAGACAGGAGCAAATCAATATGTCTCCCACACCAATTTTTGGTGGGAGACATAATTATTGTGCGATAATTACGCTAGTAATTTGGACAAATTCTCTGGACAAAAGTGTTATGAGTAATATTTATAAAGAGAAAAAATAAAGCCAAATACTAGAGAGTTACAGGTTGTGTACATTACACTTTCCGCTTGTCCACTATCTCCGTATGCCGTAAATTAAATTCCCTTCAGAACTTTGAAATTATGACCATGATAACTTAATTTATTAAAGGGACATAATTCACAAAGTAATCGGATTATAATTTAGATATTTATACAGTGCACTTTCCTTAGATATAATTTTATGTGTGATGTGTGGACATTTGACAAAATCATTTCGGAAGTTTTAGAATCATTATCACGACAAAGTGCTTTGAATTAACTTAATAACTGGAGATAATTCAAGTAAGCGGAGTTATGTTTTTTTTCTATAACGCAATTTTTCTGAATGTTTTCTGTCTTTGCACGCGGTTTGAATGACTTCCATAAAGCTTTTTAGAGGCATATCCCAGAAATTTTAGTTATCTCCCGGATGCGAACAGTTGACGACCAAATGATTACTATAATAGTGCTTCCGCCTAAAGGAAGGACCGCGGGATGTGTTGCTACAGTTCTTGTTGCATTGAATATTAAATGAAACATTAAGAAATTCATGCAATTTGTGTCATTCACCTAGCCAGTTAAAATTGTTTTGAATTTTACATTTATTCCAATATAGGTTTTAAGATGTCTACATTTTGATAACTAACTAGCACTTGTCGGATCTTGTGTAAATGTCTTTTAGAAGCTTAAAGAAATAATACTGTACATTACCATTCCATCGTATGTGAGAAATATATCCTCATCTTCTTTTCTTTTATACACATACATTGGATTTTTGAGAACATGTTTCCCGCAAAAGGCATCGGGGCTCCGTACACGATATCTGCTAAACCAGGCAGAGTCTGTCTCGAAACTCTCATAGTATGTAATCATGTCTGACGTTTCAAATGAATGTGGACATTTTGCATCAAGTGTTCCGAGAACGTTATCTTTGAGCTATGTTTATATTAAAGATGTATAAATTACTTAACCATGTAGGATGAACATCAAGTTTGACAAAATCAAAATGAATCAAGAATTTTATAACAATTATAATTGAAAAAGTGCATTTACTTTTTTCGTTAATCATAAGTTATGGGTTAAGTTTGTAAAATGGGACATAATCAACATATAAAACAGAACCCTCTTTTAATCATAAACGCATTGTGATCACTGCTACAAGTAGACACCAAGCCCACCCGCTTAACTAAGGTAGGTCTTCGGATCGCGTTGGTCGTGTGTTCGATCCCCATGAGGGGCGTATGTTCTCCGTGACGATTTGATGAACGACATTGTGTCTCAAATCATTCGTCCCAACCTCTGATTCATTTGGGGAAGTTTGCAGTTGCTTGCAGAGAGCAGGTTTGTACTGGTACAGAATCCAGGAACACTGGTTAGCTTATGTGCCCGCCGTTACATGACTGAAATACTGTTAAAAAACGGTCTAAAATCCAACAGAAACAAACAAAAATAAGTAGACACCGTCGTTTATATGACTGAAGACGTAAAAAACACACACGAACATGCACACACACACGCGCACATACATACACAAGCACACACGCACGAACTTACACATGAAACAGTCAATTTGAAACTCGTTTAATTCAAGAAACAGTTAAAAATATTACGTCAATTTCTCCAGCAGTTAGAGACGCGACAGAGAAAGGTTCGGAAACAACTCCATCTAGCTCAAGGACTACAGTATCTATGTCTGGAATTCCGCGTGTATCCTCAGTAACATTGTACGATACTGGAAAACCATATTTAACTTTCACAACGTCAATATCCGGGAAATCGCCTGCAAAATATAGGTTCCTAGTACTTTGACTCAATGTTGTTATATTGTCTTGCCCGCCGGGAATATGGAGTACAATTTATTTTCTACAACTCTTAAAGCGGTTTAAGGGGGCGTGAGATGTGTTGCATATTTAATAACATCTCATGAACAGAATTTTCTTGCTCACGTTCAATGTATCACATGGCTATTCTAATTGATTTAATTAGCATACTACGATTAATCGTTACATTGTACTCTATGAATGTATTTCGATTTCTAATTATTGAACACAGATACTTCGTACCAGTTATGATATCTACGTTGTGCTTTTGCACTTTTTTTGTGATAGAAACTCTCTCTTTCGATTGACTTGTATCCGAAAAATAAAAGATATCATTGAGTTTATGTTAAGCACAATTTGACGTATTTTATAAGTGCATATCATCACAAAGCTCTAAGTTAGCTACTAAATGATTGGCAAAAAAAAATCATAAATGATATACAAGTAGTGTTCATTCTTTTTATACAAATAACTTCACTTAACGGAGGCGTATATGTGCCTATTCTTCGAAACAAAATAGTAAAGCACATACACAAATGCAGTCTGTAAAATGAAACTGTTTCTTTTTGATGCGTTTAATACCCTGTACATTGAAACAAACATGATGCTCCAGAAATACAATTTTGTTTAAATTCAAGATAAAATGTTACTAACTCAATAAAAATAAACGTTAGGTTGCTGTCAATCAAATCATTAACATAATATGTCTGATATAAGTATATCTGGTCGTAATATGATATGTTCAATATTTCCCTCTTCGTGGTCAATTACTAGACGATAATTGATCTTTCATCTTTATGATATACTAATCCTACAGCACTGTGTTAAGACTCTAAGCTGTTGTGTAACTGGATTATATACATACTAAGGGTCACAACCATGCTGCATCTGCAACACTTTTAGGACACTGAGTTATTGTTACTGTGTTATATAATAGCCATGTTTCATTGTCAGGTATTCACTTGCTCTTGTATCATGTAGATTAAAATGAATTAACCCTTGAGAGTGTTATTCGTATTGGGTCTCGAATCCTAACTTAGTATATTGGCTCTCGAATCCTAACTTTGTATATCCTGACAAGTAAATGACATAACATAAGTGTCCCATACAAATCTAACATGATGTTTAAAAACTTATTACCTCGCTTTGAATTAAATATCAGCTGATACCACTGAGGATTACTATCATTTTTCACCACATCCATTGATTCATCGGTTCCCCATATGGGAAGTGAATTAAGCGCTCCTTTCACAGCAGATGTCGGCATTGTATTTGTCAAAGGTTCTTTAATGATAAATATTTCCGCAATGATAAGATTTTATAAAGCAAGATTCGTTATACTTCATTCATCGTTAAAAAAAAAGGATCCCTTATCATCAAACATAAACTGTGTTTGTGTTTCTACAAAGCTTCGCAAACAATATAAGTACCGAAGGTGGTGTTTTTTCGCCCGCTTAGCTCAGTAGGTAAGAGCGTTGGTCTACGGACCGCGGGGTCGCGAGTTCGATCCCCGGGCGGGGCGTATGTTCTCCGTGACTATTTGTTAAACGACATTGTGTCTGAAATCATTAGTCCTCCACCTCTGATAATTCATGTGGGGAAGTTGGCAGTTACTTGCGGAGAACAGGTTTGTACTGGTACAGAATCCAGGAACACGGTTAAGTTAACTGCCCGCCGTTACATGACTGAAATACTGTTGAAAAACGGCGTTAAACCCAAAACAAACAAACAAACAAACAATTTATTACTGTTCAAACCATCAAGACCATCAATCTTTGTTAAAATGTTTCTAGGATTGTGCAGCAGTAGTGAAAACTAAATGGTTAAAGTACCAATTTTAATTGGTTAAAATTGCTTTGTAATTTTAGTGTCTTCGTACCTGTATAAACTCCGTATAATCCAAATCTAAATTCACCGCTTGTTTCTATATCAACAGTTTGAGTTTCAGAAACATATGACCGACCTCCAGTAAAGTGTTTAAACTCTAGTCGCTGTAAAAGAAAAAAAAGACATTTAATCCAATTTCACCAATAGATGTCTCAGATGGTTGTAGCACAGATAAAAGTATTCAACTTCAGATTCCATAAATGAGGCGGTAACACGGTAAAAGACTTTACCAAGTTACAGTTAACTTAAAGAGGTCAGTAATAGATTTTTCGATGGATGAAATATCAAACAAATACAGAAAAAATGTCACTGTTTCACTTGTAACACCACTTTCTTACACCAGTGTACTTAACAAAGCGTTGTAAAGGTACACGGAGTTGTTTTTCATTACTTGTGAATACATTGGAAATCGCCGGCCGGTATTCAAGAAGTAATAGTCTGCCACGGTGTAAAACATGTTAGAGGTAGTAGTATAGTGATTTAATTTAGAAAGATCTCTAAGAGGATATTTAACGTTTCGTCCTCTTGCAAAAGTGTCTTATTATAAGAAAGGTCAATTAATTCCATTTTAAGGATGTGTTAAACACTGATTAACGTTGCACAGAATATAGCTTACTGAGAAGACATCACTAGGAGCTTGTTATTTTCAGAATGTGCACAATTAAATGATAAAAAAGAACGGATACTGATTACTCCTCTAAAACAGCAACTATTTCAAATCGAAAAACAAGAAATTTACAGCCTCTCAATATTTTTCGCTTGATTCTACATTAGAATAACGAATAATTACATATCATTTATTCTTAGACAGTTAATGACTGATTTGCCTTTGCTTGGTATAAATCCTACTTAATTAATTTACTTAAATAGAGAAATGGGCTCAGTTTCATGTTCATATCACTGAAACGTCGTGCAGTTTGTCTAATTCAACAGGGAATGTTATAAAGTTTTGTTTATAAAATGTTAAAGGGCTATACAGATATTCAACAATTTGACAAAGAAATGTAAACATAGTCTTCCTCCCTATTATTGTATACAAAACAAATTAATGGATAATCAAATCTGAATCTCAAATTTTACCTGAACTTCATTACTTATTTCAGATTCTATTTCAATAATTTGTTCCTCTTGTTTGGCCTTTTCTATCAACGCATTTGTAAGGAGAGTACCAAAATATTTCACTTTCAGGTGAATCACCGGATTTGAATTTGCATAGTGCAAAATTTCTAGTAGGTATCTGGAATATCAAAGGCTATATTAATCAATAACAGTTCGGCGTTTAGAATTTAGTGAATTAATACAGGCATCATCTAACATTCTTATACCCTAGGTGTCTGGACAGACCCTAAGACTGTATATGTAAGATGCTTTATAACGTCTAGTAAGACGAGCGTATAACAAAGGGCCAATAAAGTATGAAAATATTTCGCAACATAATTTTACTTCATGCGTGCAAGTCTCTTAATTGTATGTTACTGAAATTGAAATATTGCCTTGAGTTTATGATATAAAAATGATCGAGATATAGTATAATTTAGAAGTGAAAAATAAATCGTTTTATGATAATATCATCAAAATATATCCCACTTTTATATGACTTTAGTGCTGTTTAAGGATAAAAATATAACAATAACAATATATAAACTGTCAGAATAATTTAGTGTATGTGTGTGGGTATGCATGCGTTCGTGCCTGCCTGCGTGCGTGCGTGCGTGCGTATGTGTGTGTGTTCGGGATTAACGTCTTTTTCAACAATTCTAGTTATATAAATGACGGTGTCTACTTGTAGCAGTGAGGACAATGCCCAACATTCTAGTGCTGCTTCATTTGAACATCACGCCATAGACACGAGACATGATACCTAACCCAGTCAAATTAAAATGACACGGGGCAGATCAGTGCTAATACTATCCTCTTAATGCTGAATGCCAAGCGAGGAAGCTACTATGGTGCCATTTTTACGTCTTTGGTATGACGCGGACAGGAATCAAACCAACGCCCTCCCACAATCGAAGCGGGCGTTCTACCACTAGGCTACCGAGGCCTTTGCAGGATTTCTACTCTACATATTGTAATGGTACAAATGTAACAAATAACCAGCGCTCGGACCCCTTTGGTATCAAGTACTTGACTTTATAGGACGGATTACACCAAACCGGAAGTGACTACTCAGTGTTACATGTGAAGTAGTCCAAAATGTAGTTCCATGCTATGAATGAAATCTGGTATAATGAGTGACATGAGGAGGTGACAGTTAAATTTTTGGCTTATGTTTATTGCTTATAGTATTGAGAATAGATCTAGACCATTTTCTTTGTAAATTTCTTGGAATAAGTTTTATTCTTTGCGAAAAATGTCTACCTACGCGTAACTGCTAAACGGCTGTTTTCATGGGGGCATTTTTAGAGGGTGATGTTTCTCAGAACAGATTATTTTTCTTATATTCAACATAACATGTCAATATTTTTCTAATTTTGATAAGAAGACATGTTATACTAAATTACCATATATGGTTTTCATATCATTGAAATGCTCTAAAGTGCTGAAAATGAGGTCTGAATGTTTTGTTATTAATATGAAATAAATAAGGAATTGAATTGGTAGAATGTAACCTTATATATTGTGCTGAGACATAAACGTTCCCACTGATAATAATTGTCTGCCATTTTGAACAGATTGGGCAATACTTGACTGAGGGGCTAATGATTGCAAATGCGTATATTGTTTCTGAGTTATCTTATGACAGTTAATGGATACAATCATAAAAAGTCCTAGATCACATTTTAATATGATTAAAAGAACTCATTGTATTCTAGATCTCACTTTTTATCTTTGTCCAGGGTCATTCTATCTGAATCCTTCCATGAATGTGAAGAGTTGATCTTTGAAATCTGAAAGGTATACGCAGCATCTTACATGTAAACAGGAAAGAAACATATGCAGACGGCAGTAATAAATAACTGACCACAATTAAATTTTCTTCATAAATACATATGCTTTTGTATTAAATGTAAAACATGTATGACATAACAAAAAAATGATGAAAATAAGCACTTGGTCGTTAAAGGACTCCTGTTGTTATTAATAATTAATTAAAAAGAGAGGTAATTTTGACAAATGTGAATGTTCGTACCCCATCGACAAATAGCTTTGCCTGTTCCCATGCAAATAAAGAGAATTGGTATTCTCCGGTATGTGGCGGAGTGAAAAATGTTGTCATCCTGCTGACCAACGCTTCAAAGGAATTGTTACTGAAATAAGTCTCATCCAGAATTTCAAACCGATATCCTGGATATGAATCCTTTAGCGCTATGATGCTATCCAAGCCTTTGTAAGCGTTTGGTATGGGTGTCCACAGTTCAAAGTTGACTCCTCTACCGCCTGCAAACTTCGGCCCATAATCAAGTGGATCAGCGTCCACGATGCATTCTACAGAGACATCCCGCACAACATTCGTGATTTCGCAAACCGTATCTACAAAAATGAGAGAAGCGGAACGTACCATGTAATAGTATCAAAAGTTCTGGAACGTTTCACAAAATCTTATTTCACTTTAGAAAAAAACTACACGTGTTTTTGTTACGGTCGCACACGCATAGCGTATAAGTCTAAATCCAATCTCTGACAACTGCGTCAGGGAGTCGACTCTTTGGCTCAGTGGTTAGAATAGGGGCCTTCCATCCGTGCAATTCGGATTCGAATTCCACCTCAGGCATTTTGGATTTTTCATCGTAAAGTTCTATCCTCATCATTTTGTTACGCCCAAAGGTAGGAAGATTGGGGCTCGTTCAGGATATGGATTTTATCCCGTGCCGCAAATGGTACTTCCTATGCCAAAATGGATTGCACGTCATCACAAAAGATGACTCCTTTAAAGACAGAAAGTGTTACGTCCGCTTACACATAGCTTATAAGTTTAAATTGAAAGGGTGATAATTTTTTTTGATAATAAACAGATGTTATTGTTAGAATAAAATTGCCTTGCAATAATTTTCTTACCTCCCACATACGCGTTTGGTTTAGTGTACGGAGCTGTATCGTCGAAGTATTTGCCATAGATGGTTAGTGATAAGCCTCCAGCCGTGCTACCTTTAGTGTGACTTAAACCCGTGATTTCTATTATGAAAAATACATTTCTTGTCAAGACTGGTAAGATATATCTACATTACAGAAATGTTCATCTTTCACAAGCACGTAAACAACACATTCAAATACCACATGTATATGTAGCATACTAGCCTAAAAGTAGTTTTATTGGTACAGGCCGATTATCTTGCTTTGTATAAAAAGATACTTTTTCTAATTACTTTATTCAACATCTCTGTTTGTCTGCCAGTCAAGTTAGCTCAAAAGGGAGAGTGCATATCTATAAATTATGGAGTCATAAGCTCGAAGATTTTTAATAGAAAGATATAAAAGAGTAACACGCTGCTTTGATTAATTACCCACCATTACACAGCTAAAAACTGCCGAAAACGGCAAGAGCACACATACAAATACAAAATTCTAGTCAGCTTGAACGAACACGTGGAACAAATACCGGTTTATATCAAGCATTACATTTATCATACCTGTATACATTTGAAACATGTATATTTCATCGTTGCGAGAAACACGATACTGACTTGCATCTGCAACTGACCTGTAAGGAAAAATCTACGCGTTTGGAAAACAAATAGTTACGTCATAATTCCTAAAAAATAAATCATTTTAAGATAGTTCTGTATTTAAATAAACTGGACATGATGACCTTTTGTTATTTAATGCCTAGTAGTATACTGGTAGCATAAATGTTTGCAGGAATCAATCATATATCCGAGAATTAAGTGTTTTAAAAGAAGTCAGAGCTACTGTTTATTTTGACAAGAGAGCTTGGCTGTGAAATAATAACAAATAAGCAGCAATGTAAGGTCTCAGCTTGATATTTGGCGGATTGTAAAAAGATAAACATGCAGACCTAAATGATATTTGGCAATATGACTGATAACAGTAGATCTATATCTAAGAACAGAATCATTTAAATTTACATTGCACGCAGTTATAGCTGCCAGATATGCCATTAAAAATGTAAATTTCATACAGACGTCCATCGTGAAATTGACTGCAGGGAAATTATTTTGAAACTGTTCATATAAAACTGAAGCACATTCCTATATCATTTTATTGGCTGAATTTCCTCCGGATACAATAATTCAATGATAAAGCATGTGGCTAAGGCACATTTTACACAAAGAATTATATATATGTGCAGAAATACATTAACGTAAAAATAAATTGACACCCTTTTCATGTACGTAGCTTTATATCTTTAAAAAAGATTAATAATTTAAATCTGTTATGAGAGGATATTTGTATCAGTCTCTTCAAACATATTGTTCTATTACCATTGTAAAAAATTCAACATGTGTTTCTGATAACAATTTTTTATAAAAATAAAATAATAAACTAAACATTACCATCCGTATGACGAGTCAATAAGAAAACTGGCATTGAAGAATCCTGGAATGAAATGTTTTATTTACTGTATACACGCATGTTTTTTTTACATGTATACTATCTGAAAATAAAAATCCAGGAAAAGGGATAAGAGCTACATTTTCTATTTATTGTGTTTTGTTGCATAATGCATAAAGCTTACACTCTTCATATGGTGTATTCGAAAATCCAAAACCTTTTTTTTATGCTGTAGAAATAAAAAAAAATTGAAAATGTGTAGGTATTTTCAAAATTTGCAACATGTTATTACTAATAGTTAACCCACCAGGTGAATCCGTTAGCCAAATACAAAATGCATGACATATAAACCACGAAAATGTATAACGAATCATGATTACATGTACCCTGTGGCTAAACAATAAGAGTAGTATTACGGGCCAAAGGAAATTGACCAGATGAGAAATGCCAAAATAGATGGTAAAAGTGTATTTAAGGACTGTATTTCTATCACTTTGTGGTCCACGTATTTCGCCAGGCAAACGTAGCATTAAACTATAAAAGGACTGAACATCAAACATGCGGGGCGTCCCAAAATAATCTGTTCATAAGTTCTTAATATTTTTAATTTTACAGAATACAGTAGTATATTTTCAAATAATGGGTATTTTATATCCTCGTTAAAGTTTAGCTTTGATACCAGTTGTCGCAACCACCGAATTGTACAACCATTCTGAACTATGATAACGTGAACCACAACAACGAAGTTCGCTGGAAATTTACCATGTTCAAGTATTACAAGTGGCTACAAGTGCATGTAAATCTTTGAGTAACATTTGCAAGAGAACATTCTCATCTCTAGCTATGAAAGAGAAATTTTACCATCATGCTAAATTTAAAATCATCCCTTTTATCATATCTTTTTTATAGAAATGATTTTTGCCCATATACATATGATGTAATTGTAAACATACTGCTACTTTAACACAATTGAAACTCCGGGGTATTACTAGTTGATACATAACACATGTTTCACATACCAACGGAAGTGCCTTTAGTTTTGCATTTTATGAAACCATAGTCACTATCATCGTGATCCAATCCAAAGCCATACCTATCAAAGAATTAAACATAATTATTTTAAACAATAGTAGTATCAAAATGTAGTTAAATGAAGGTCACAATCAGTCGTTAAATAGGAAATCACATGACATTATGTTGCCGACTATGGCCATTTATCATAACAGAATGATGATTGTAGTTTTACAATTCAAGGATTTTCATTAACTTAACATTGTATACTTACATCTGGTCAGCATCGCCAAGGTCACAATCAGACGGGCCAATATAAACCCTAAAAACAAAAGACATTATGGACTATATAATATTTTCCAATTGCCAGGTCACAATTCTTTTTATTGTTTGGCCAAACACTTCGTGTTTAACATATAATTTTTGAAATATGTTAAAGGTGCCATTAGCGAAGATATATATATAATAATTAGCGAATTTTTGTACTCAATATTGGTGTTCATGTTCGATACTATCATACATATAGACAAACTTAATAAAATGATATCCTTAGGAACAACATATTTATTTATAAAGATGTTGACTCCCCCTTTGAAACAGAATGATACCGCAGACGGTGTGCTCCAAATTTTCGTCATAAAGATACAGTTTGATTTCATGAAAACGATAGTCAATTGCTAAAATGGTATGTTAGTTGGGCGTACACCGGGGATGGTGAGTGGGTGTTACCATGTAAAAAGACAAAACAGAGAACACTGCAGGCAAAAGCAAGCTGAAAATAGGGTAACGCCATGTAAGTTACCTTTCTAAAAGCAACAGGGGATATTTAACGTGTTTTGGGGCAACCTCACATTTACTGTATTTGCAACTTGTCAAACAAGAGAGTGTGAATGGAATTAAATAAATTCTGACATAAGAGACAAAATAATTGCCGTTATAAACTTTAAACCTATCAATTTGGCCGATCCAAAGATCGGGCCCCGTGTTCACAAAACATTTTCAGTCTCAGTTGAGTTTGATAATAAAACTTTATTTGTCAATTATATCTAAATAGCATGTTAAAAACCAAATTTTAAGATAAGATTTTTTTTTCAAATGACTATACAGTATTTATGGTCAATTTCAGTAAGAATAAAGTCTTGAAGTTTTAATAATATTCATACGAAAATTTCAAACTCAAACAACAATGTTTTGTGAACGCGGGGCCAGTACATCAATGTACTCAATAACTTACCAGATGTGACAGGACCAAGGGTGTTACTTTTAAGGGCTGGACAAGTATAATATTTAGCATTTTAGGCATGGTCTGGTTTGTCAGTAGCCAAGTCAGCTCTGGTATTGTCAAATCCAATGAAACCTTTTTATAAAGCATAACACAATGCACACACAACAGTTTACCTTCTCAAAGCAGCCGATCTTTGGCTGGAACTATTCATTCCGTACACGTCTGTATACAGTTTCCCTTTGAGTGTTACTTTCGTTCCTTGAAAGGAATTATTTTTATACACATGATTAATTGTTCTTCAATAAACATTTAAGTTACCAAAAAATGGCTCTCTAATTCTGTTTTTTTTTTATTCTGCATGACTTTTGTTTTATTCTTTGGAATATTATTTCTCATAAATTATCTCAATTATCAATTACAACATTATTCCCTCAATTCAATATCATAGACTGATATGAAACCATATTAAAACAAGAAATATCTTTAAAAATGATGGTCGGCGAATTGTAATAAGGAAAGAAGTTTATGAATTTTTCATCTAACATTCATCTTTCATCTAACATTTTTCAAATTGCAAAACTAAACACCGCACTTAAACAGTTTAAATGGTTCGCAAAGGTTTCGTAGGGTTGCAATTTTGTTTCGTTTTGTCCTTAGACGAATAATTACAGCAGTAGTTTGATGAAGATTCATGAAGCGGTTCATGAGAAGAGGTCAATAAACGTGTTTATATTTTTAGCTAAATTGGTCCCTATCACCATTTGTAACAAAATAGCAGGAGACCTTACGATATTTTTACACATCGAGTTTGATAAAAATCCATTACATTTTAGTGGTTAATGCAAAGAAAGGCATATCTACTTTTAGCTATAGTGGTCCCTAATAGGGCCCAAGTTCCTATATAAAAAAATTTGGAAGAGGACCTTATAATGATGCTCCAGACCAAGTATGACAATGATCCACCAAGCTGTTCATGAGACGCTGTATAAAGGCATTTCTAGTTTTAGCTCTAGCAGCCCCTAAAAGGGGTTAAATGTCCCAGCTGAACAAAGTTGGCTGCGGGCCTAATAAAGATGCTACAAATCAAGTTTGATTAGAATACTTGAGAAAAAATCAATTAAAGGATTTATTTATTTATTATTTTTATTTATTTCTAAAATAGGCCAACTGATTCCGCTTTAACAAATGCATATTCGCTATTCATGAATCTTTGGACAATGACGTCACACCTATAAAAAAGTGAAGGTCAAGCAAAACATACAATTGTAATTATTTCAATATTTCTGTTTCATAAGCAAAGTTTGACCGTAGTCATATCACATAGATAAACTGAAGGCAGCGTATCTTCATTTCAGAGTAATGAGATTCTGTCATTATATAGCATATATATAATAAAACAGATTTCAACTGAGTTCAATATTTGCATACCATACTAAAGAAAAATATTCATATATAATAAATCAGTTAAATAATTTATAACAAATATATCAAAGCAAACAAGTACTCATTTTAATATGCAATCTGAATAAGTCACAAAAGCAAGAAACCTTTTCATATACAGACGACAGTTGTAACAAGGAACATCTTTTAAAAAGCACTTCTCTACATAAAAGACTCTTATCACACCCTTATTCATGTGATACGCAGACCGTATTCAGCTCTTTCTTTAATTTGATATATTTGGTATTTGAACAGGTTTTTATCATATTTATTAAACTTACTTATCATTTTGAGATATATCAATATTCTTGCTAAATATACTGAGCCAAAGTTAGCTTTAAAACTGTGAACAGCGTCGTTTAGGATAAACGCTTTGTCTACATTTCACTCAGCGTAGCACTATCAACAGAGTGAAAGAAATTGACACTCTCGTCCAATCAGGCAGAGTGTTGCATAAATCTTCCATTTTGATAAATTATCTATAATGCGTTATCAAGAAGTTTGATTTGCAAACTGAAGTCACGTGGCATAGGTAACGAAAACGAATTTAGACGGCGTCGCCGAAAAACCACTTTATGAATAAATCTTAATTACCTTTTAGTATCCATGTATGCTGCTGGCTCTATATGTGTGCGGTTCATCCAGACAGATGTGTATAATCAATTTAAATGTAACATCGACAATTTTCTAAGATAACGATTAAAGCATAAAATCGAATGGAAGCCTCACATTTTTATAGAGGTTGGATACATTTGCAAAATACAAATAAATTGTAATTGTCAATGTCTTTAGAATATTTTATGCTACGTTAAATTGTTGCAAAATTGTGCACCAGGGCTGTATTGTAAATCAAAAGCCAATTTATCTCTATCCTGTACATAAATGCGCGGTATAAATGTTTTAAATACATAACAGTATGCAGCTTGGCACTGCCTTTTTGGACGATCGTTAAAAGCATATCGATTGCTTTGCTTTGTGTGTGTGTGTGTGTGTGTGTGTGTGTGTAGAGAGGCAGGGGTGGGGTGAATTCCAACAAATATGCAAGCTACGTAAGTCAAGTATATACTACTTTTTTTAGAATAGATACCATTGACTTGCTTCTAACTGGGTAAATTGTCTAAATGAACAAGAAAAACAATGACCCATACCTGGTAATCCGGAACGAGGAAAAATGTCATTTATCGTAGGAGTATACTCATACCATGGCTGCAGATATAAAGATATATGGAGCAGTAAATATAAGAAATGAAATCATGTTTGCGTTAGTATATTAAACTAATTTAAAAATTAAAAAATATCCTATTAAACCCTCCAGGGAATAAAATGGATTTGTTTGGGGTATAATACTTTTTTCATCTAATTTCTTGACGTTTCTATAAAAATGTATCAAGCTGAACTTTGGATAGGGGAGTACTGAATCAAAAACACAGTCAAAACATTTGATAAAACTACTTCTTTTGCTATAAGCATTGTGAGAGCATTGGCTTATACAAATACATGTATCAAAGTAGTTATCCTTAGGAAGTAAATATAAAGTTTTCTAAAAGTCTACCACAGAGAATAGTAAAAAGGTTATGTCTTCAATAAGGTTTTCTTACGTTGAATTTCTATAGTATCTATTCCTTTACTTATAATTGATTGTTTTAAAAAAAGCATATTGACGATTAAAAAAAAAGGAAAATCATTACGTGTCTTCGTCCTATAGCCTTGGTACATATATGCGCTCGAATAAACGAACGTTGTTGTTTGGAAAATATAGTAACTAGTATTAAGAAGTGTTAGGAAAAGCATCTATTACAAATAAGAGTAATATTTCAAGATATAGTTGTTTAAAATGTGAGGAAATTGTCCTCCCGCTAGCGATTCATGTCTACTTTGCCGATCCTATTCTGTCGTTCATTTCGCAGGAACACCGAAAAATACTTTCATTTCTTATATTTACATTTTATTTTCGTTCCATTTGTAAATAAGATATTATAAATTGCACATATTTTGTGGCATTTAACATTAAGATCAGCTTCCCGGCCATTCTGTGCACCAGACGGAACAAGTGCGACGTCATCTTTGGAACGTTCTCCCTGACTATACGCGGACGTCGTCAAAACAGCGGCCGGTTTTCACTAAGCAGCGATGACGTAACTGTCGCGCCTTTGCTTTTGCTGTTCATACGAAATGAACGTCATAATTTTCAATGGAAAAGAATAGGGCGAATGTAAATAAATAAAAATGGAACATACACGGGGTAAAAACGGAAAAAAGTTCATTGCATTAAGTTCAACGGAACTCACCCTATATACACAGTCTCTCCGGTAGGTACACCTGTATCCATGTTCAATAGGTACTCCATCAACAACCAATCTAATTCTTAAGCCGGTATCTGGCAACTTACTGAAAACCATGTACGTTTACCACAATAAGCAACAAATTGTATCGTAATGCCAGTTGATGAATCATGTATTGTTATGTGTAGCAGCTCTCTGACCATCTCTCCGTCTACTGTCTCGTTACAATGAAAATTTACATACGCTGGAAGTAGCAGTTATATGCCAAATACTTCTTATTTTTAATTGAAGCTATACACATTTTAATCCATAATAAAGCGGATAGATAAATGATAAACCTGTTTAACTCATTTTCGACAACAAAGTTGAAGAAATAATTACCCAGTTGTGTAGCAAACTATTACAGATTCAGAAGAACTTTCCTTAATCACAGGACAACTGTACTGGCTTCCAGCGTTGCTGACCAGGTACACCCGATTTCCAACATTAGGGTCATCACTGAGACTGAACTGGTTCTTTGAAAAACCTGATTTACAAAGTGAAACATTTAAAGTTAAAAAGAGGTTTGTATTACAAACTAGACGTTGAAATATATGAATCTCAGTTATAATATGCAACTTCCATTTATAAGCGCTATAAACCATTGTTAAAATCTGTAATGAAGGAAGTTGATTCTTTGTTGTTGTTTTTTTTAAAGATTTTTCTAATACTGTCAATTCTATGGCCATAAATGCAAATTCATATAGAACTTCTACCGAATGAAATCGTTGTTGTTTATTTCAAAACTTTATATTCAAATGTTTCTTTTAAGCTAATTTTGATGCCTGAAAAGTTTTGGAACAATGTATTTACAAAGAACGTCAGAAGTGAATTTTTAAAACCTTTAGTTTCAATTTCTTATGTCCAAATTTGTCACAGAAGAACACAATAATTGAGTTTTATTGTCTGGCGGTATTTGAAGTGAAGGAAATGTTATATACCAGATCCAGTGATGGTAATCAAAGTCCCTCCTCCAATACTTCCGTACGTAGGCCGGACTGAGGTGACGGTTGTTCCTATAAAATAACAAAGGAGAAACATATACAGACAGAACATAATTTTGTACCACAGATATTTGAATATATCTAGGATATATCTAGGATAATGTAATAGCCAGATCAGAAATAGATATTCTTGCCTACCTAGCGGGGAAAGTATACATTTATCAGAGCACGCACCGGGGATAGATATTCCTGTCTTTCCCTAGGGAAAAACCTTGTCTAAAATAGCGTGCACTAAGGTCACGTCACATAGTACTTACTGGTACCATTGTGACGTCATAAACTTTATAAATAATGTCAGGAAATACCCAAACCTATTTGTCTCCACATGATAGGCAAGAAAAATGATCTAACATGTCTGCCTGTGTAAGACAGCTGTTTTCCCTACCCTCGGGAGAGCATGGATAAAAAACCTCGCTAACGCTCGGTTTTCCATTCCACACTGTCCCTCGGGTAGGGAAAACCCCGTCTTAACCAGGCAGGCATGTAAGATCCTTATAATGTTCTTACCACCATACTGCGTAAAGGGGTGAAGACACGATTGCCTTAAAGTAACATCGTAGCGTTGTGATATTTTGAAAAATGTTTAGAAAATATATGAATGCAAAATAGCACTAGACTTATTGTATTTTCTCCCAAGCACTATGCAATAAACATGCACTCAATGTAATTGTTCTTAGGTGGTGAATTTTTTTTGGATTTCTAAGGTAGGGACAAAAAATTTGGGACATAGGACCAAAAGGACCAAAGGGTTCTAATGGGGGCATAAGGCCAAACACTTAATTTTCAATAGGGATAGGTACAACTTATCAAGTAAAATCCATGCACAGTTCCGTTAAAACACGGAAATCTGACGCCACGTAGACGTATCATTTGGCGCCATACTAATAAAGTACTACTACATTTGATCTACAGTTTTATATAAAACTCATTAGCCGTCTACACATTCCTAACTTATTCCGAATGACGTGTTACTTCCAGTATTCTAACACTATTTAAACACACAGAGTTTAAAGCTCTTGTCACGTCTACCCACTATATTTGGCGACGTCTACGCACTATATTTGGCGATGTAAATGCGCGATAAAATAAGGTTTCAGTATTAGGCCTACATCTACTTGTGGACATAAAAGGTAATTATGTTATCTGCCGACATTTTTGCCCACAGAGAAGCGACAAATTGATTTTTAAATTTTAAGCCATGTAAATAATTGGATCTGTTTTAAATTTAAAAATTAACGCAGTAATTAACAAAAAGAGAAAATTTCGTTTGAATGAAGTGCTTAAATGGCAAATGCTATTGGTATATTATATCTAATTAAAGGCTTGAATGCATTTATCACACAAAAGCAATAATCAGTCAGTAGTCTTATTTCTTTTCAGGTTGAAAGTTTTTTTTTCTTTGGATTTAACGTCGCATCGACACGTGATAGGTCATATGGCGACTTTCCAGACTTTCCAGCTTTAATGGTGGAGGAAGACCCCAGGTGCCCCTCCGTGTATTATTTCATCACGAGCGGGCACCTAAGTAGAACCACCGACCTTCCTTAAGCCAGCTGGACGGCTTCCTCACATGAAGAATTCAACACCCCGAGTGAGGCTCGAACCCACATCGATGATGGGCAAGTGATTTGAAGTCAGCGACCTTAACCACTCGGCCACGGAGCCCTACCCCCCTGAAAGTTTTGTACTGTTTATCATATTGAAAGTGAATTGAAGCCGTTTCCATTACGCCATTTGTCTAATATTTCTTTTCTATACTGTTGAAATTGCTCGTTATCGTTAAAAATCTTTTCGGATCATTTTGATTTCACAGTTTTCATAAACATAATTTTATCAATATACTTATAAATAATATAATATCATATAGGTTTACAAGTAGTTTCAATTTAAATTCCTTATCTTTCTCGACAGCTGCTTTGTTGGGCTAAAGTATATATTTACAACGTTGTATCAAAATATGCATGCTCTTATTACATACAAGATAAAAATGGTGGTGTAAGAACTTTATGTTCTGAAAAGTAACGGTGTAAGATGAGAAAAGGGATATTTTTTGGGCTTGTAGAAGCTGAAACTTAGTTTTCTTGTATAAAAGGTGACACTAAATTTTCTTTTACTTTTATCTGTAGCTGACACATAGTTCTTGATAAAAATATAAGTGTCTGAAAATCTGATTTTCTGGGAAAACATTGAAATAACGATTGTGTATAAAGTAAAGAATAGACTGATTTAGTGGTGTTCAACCTATAGGTAAACATAATGATACTTTATCAAACCAAAATAGACCTAGTATCTAGAATAATGCAATCTGAGCTTGTACCTGCTACATATATTTTTGAGGTGTTATGATTACAGTGACATGTTAAGTACATGCATTCATTCTTTCTTTATTAAGAATAATTCATCTCGAGTGCATGACATCTTATCTCAAGCGCCAGACATTTTATCTCAGATGCACGACAACTTATCTCGAGTGCTCCACATCTTATCTTGTGCACATGGCATCTTGTTTCATGCGCACGATATCTTTTCTCGTGCGCACGAGATCTTATCTCAAGTGCAGGATATGTTATCTCTATAGCACGACATATTATCTCTTGCGCTCTACGTCTTATCTCTTACGCTCGACATCTTATTTCGTGCGCATGATATCTTACCTCGAGCTCTCAACATCTAATTTCGATCTCACGAAAGATAATAGGTAAGGGTAAATTTCTTGGAAGCACAGAGCACCATGAACAGCCTCAGAGCACTCTTATCTCGAGCGCTCGACATTATATCCCGTGTAATACCAATTCAATGCCAATTCGACTCCCACTGTTTTTGCTTTTGTTTTGTTAATACTTATAACGATTAAACGGGTACGAAAACTTTCAAACTCTTTTGCTTGGTATCAAGGTAAATACACAAACTGATAAAAAATGCAGTGAAAATTCAGGGATGACGCGAAGGGAATAGCTTTAAGTCCCTGACAAAGTAAAGATAAAGTATGTAGGCTTCGCTCATATATCAAAGGATTTCCCTGTTTCCCCTTAATTCGTGAATGCATTTTTTTTTTGAAAATTTGTGAATTGATACTATTAGTCGAACTGCGACTGGTTGTTATTCTGACATGCAGAAAGCATTATTTTCGATTAAACTTTTTTTTTTATTTAAGACAGAATGATCAATTATATGCACTGCTCTCCCAAATGATGCGATAAAGTTGTACTTGTTACCTGCGTCCTGCCTGGAGGCCGTGGTGAGTATGATTAAAGTGTTGTTTTCAGATAAAAACACTTTAAACATAATTGTGCATGTTGTATCTGTCTGAAATTAATGTTGTTTTTTTTTTAATGTTTTCGTCGATAATAAAAAACAAGAATTACTTATTAAGTTGTTTTATGAATAACAAATATACTTAAGTAAAATAAATTTCTAACCTAAGTAATACTTAAATAAATAATCAATTTCTTATACTTATACTTAAGATGCTTTATGTATACGGCTCCAGAGTTTACTTTATAATAACATATATGAGAATAGATGTAGGCCTACATACTTTCCTTCCGTTTACTTAAAATAAAAATCACATATCCAGAGGATGAAAAAATACTGTAACTTTTAAATGTACAAAAAGCAAATCCTTCGTCACAAACTGGATAAATAGAATTTGAAAAAGGCATCAATGAAATTAAAGCCGAGTTGCATTAATGAATTGACGTTACAAGTAATTCTAATATGACTGGCTTTGCTTAAAACATCACAAAAATATTATGTTGACGTCACGTCTCGAGGTTATACGGCAAACGAAATAACTGCGTTCGGGCTACGCACTCGTGAAATTAAATACGCCCGACCGTGTATAAATAGTTTTAAAAGTAATACAACATTTTGCTTTAAATTATTTCTTAAATAAAATTTAACATTTACGTACCGTTACATGTTGCAAACGTCGAAAAGGTAGCAAATATCCACATGCATAATGGAAATATTTTTTTGATTTCTTCTGAATGCATATTGAATTCTCTACTTCATCTTCTAAATTTTGGAAATTTAAATCAATCCGGACATATGTACCTAAAGCGGACTAAAATCAATAACAAAGCGCAAATTATGTCTAATTAAAGGTTCAAATAAGGTTATCAGATAACAGCATTTTGAAGTAAGAACAATTATTTGTTACGTATTTAATGGTGAATTTTTTCTGAATATACAATAGAAATAAGTGGTCCCATGGTTCTTTAAAACTAATATAATTATGGCACACATAGTTCTTTTAAAAACAATTAGTTTTCAAATGCTTAGTTTGAACAAGTTTTAATGAATGTAATCTGCTTATGATAAAATTTAAACGGAAAAACGATAAAGAAAAAAAAAAAGAAAAAAAAAGATAAGGTATGTGGATACCTTCCAAGCCCCTCTTGCAGTCTTGATAGCTGGAAGTAATGCTGAATCTTTAAATGGACTTCTATCGATTATTTTCCCAAGTTAAAAACTTGAGCTGTGTGAAGTTGGCTAAACAAACGACATACGACATTCGAAAATATTGAATGTCGTCCATTGCGCGACATACGACATGAGACATTCGAAAATTTTGAATGTCGTCCATTGCGCAACATACGACATTCGAAACTTTTGAATGTCGTCCATTGCGCGACATACGACATTCGAAAATTTTGAATGTCGTCCGTTGCGCGACATACGACATTCGACATTCGAAAATTTTGAATGTCGTCCAGAGCGCGACATACGACATACGACATTCGAACTTTGGACAAAAAATTTGAATGTCGTTCAGTGCGTGACATACGACATACGACATTCGAAAATTGACCAAAAAAATTGAATGTCGTTCACTGCGCGACATACGACATACGACATTTGAACATTGACGAAAAAATTTGAATGTCGTTCACTGCGCGACATACGGCATACGACATTCGAAAATTGACCAAAAAATTTGAATGTCGTTCACTGCGCGACATACGACATACGACATTCGAAATTCGAAGAAAAAAATTGAATGTCGTTCACTGCGCGACATACGACATACGACATTCGAAAAATGGCCAAAAAATTTGAATGTCGTTTAGTGCGCGACATACGACATACGACATTCAAACTTTGGCCAAAAAATTTGAATGTCGTTCAGTACGCGACATACGACATACGACATTCGAACTTTGAAGAAAAAGTTTGAATATCGTTCACTGCGCGACATACGACATACGACATTCGAACTTTGAAGAAAAAATTTGAATATCGTTCACTGCGCGACATACGGCATACGACATTCGAAAATTGGCCAAAAAATTTGAATCTCGTTTAGTCCGCGACATACGACATTCGACATTCATACTTGGGCCAAAAAATTCTAATGCCGTTCAGTGCGTGACATACGACATACGACATTCGAAATTTGAAGAAGAAATTGAATGTCGTTCACTGCGCGACATACGACATACGACATTCGAACTTTGAAGAAAAAATCTGAATGTCGTTCAGTGCGCGACATACGACATACGACATTCGAAAATTGACCAAAAATTTTGAATGTCGTTCACTGCGCGACATACGACATTCGAACTTTGAGGACAAAATTTGAATGTCGTTCAGTGCGAGACATACGACATACGACATTCGAACTTTGAAGAAAAAATTTGAATGTCGTTCACTGCGCGACATACGACATACGACATTCGAAAATTGACCACAAAATTTGAATGTCGTTCACTGCGCGACATACGACATACGACATTCGAACTTTGAGGAAAAAATTTGAATGTCGTTCACTGCGCGACATACGACATATGACATTCGAAAATTGACCAAAAAATTTGAATGTCGTTCATTGCGCGGCATACGACATTCGAAAATTTTGAATGTCGTCCGTTGCGCGACATACGACATTCGAAAATTTTGAATGTCGTCCAGAGTGCGACATACGACATTCGACATTCGAAAATTTTGAATGTCGTCCAGAGCGCGACATACGACATACGACATTCGAACTTTGGACAAAAATTTTGAATGTCGTCCAGTGCGCGACATCCGACATTCGAAATTGACCAAAAACTTTGAATGTCGTTCATTGCGTGACATACGACATACGACATTCGAACTTTGAAGAAAATAATTGAATGTCGTTCACTGCGCGACATACGACATACGACATTCGAACTTTGAAGAAAAAAAATTGAATGTCGCTCACTGCGCGACATACGACATATGACATTCGAACTTTGAGGAGAAAATTTGAATGTCGTTCACTGCGCGACATACGACATGCGACATTCGAACTTTGAGGAAAAAATTTGAATGTCGTTCACTGCGCGACATACGACATTCGAAAATTGACCAAAAAATTTGAATGTCTTTCACTGCGCGACATACGACATTCGAAAATTGACCAAAAATTTTGAATGTCATTCATTGCGCGACATACGACATACGACATTTGAACTTTAAAGAAAAAAATTGAATGTCGTTCACTGCGCGACAAACGACATACGACATTCGAAAATTGACCAAAAAATCTGAATGTCGTTCACTGCGCGACATACGACATTCGAACTTTGAGGAAAAAATTTGAATGTCGTTCACTGCGTGACATACGACATTCGAAATTTGAATGTCGTCCGTTGCGCGACATACGACATTCGAAAATTTTGAATGTCGTCCAGTGCACGACATACGACATACGACATTCGAACTTTGGCCAAACAATTTGAATGTCGTTCAGTGCGCGACATACGACATTCGAACTTTGACCAAAAAAATTTAATGTCGCTCAGTGCGCGACATACGACATTCGAACTTTGACCAAATAATTTGAATGTCGCTTAGTGCACAACATACGACATACGACATTCGAACTTTGACCAAAAGATTTGAATGTCGTTCAGTGTGCGACATACGACATTCTGTATACTTGTTTGACAACATTCTCTCATCACTATTATTATTACTTGGTCGAATACAAATCATTTGAGCCACGACAATGTGGTTTACGCCCTTACGAAGCTATCAAGCTGGCCTACGGAAGGTTGGTGTTGATACCTACGTGGCCGCCTATGATGAAATAATGCTCAGACTGGTGGCAACCCGGTTCTTCCCTCACCATTTAAGCTTTGAAAGTAAAAATGTGTGGATGTGACGTTCAACCCTCAAACCGTGATCTCCTTTTTTAGTATTTACTTCAGGAATTTCTTCAAAAACATTAAAAACATAATGCATTATTTTTTAGATTGACTTGTTTTTCAGTTTAAAAAAATTATGTAGTTGCATATCATTCTTCACGACCCTTTCAATTTATTTCTGTTAAAGAATAATTATGCATATACCATCAGTATGCAAATCTGTTATTTTATTTCCCGGATATCAGCTGGATTGGAGGTGCTAGGTTGAGTAACTATCGGTTCATTTTGCGCTTTATTAGTGGTAAGATCTTAGGGAAGTCGTAGTAATTGATTGATATAAAGTTCAAACTTAGAATTGGCGTTTTCGTTGTTTAATGGAGCGAATACAAAGACCCATTTTGCGGAGCCTACCTTTGATAAAACTTTGAATTGATAATTGAATTCAAATAAGATTATAAAAAATAATTTCAGTTAATGGTATCTAGTTACACTCAAAGACTTTAAGAATGCCCCAATCAATGCATTTGAGAAATAAGCTTAGAACATTTTCTTGATGCATATATTTATGAAATATGCATAATAAAAATGTGGAAGGGAACAGTAAACTAGAAAATTCCACAAACTTTCGTTGGTAAATGTTCGAGAGAAATAAAAAAGAGAAATGTCAGGAAGGTGTAGAACGGATGCACTGTTTATACTTAGCACTTAATCTAGCATTTATAGCCTTGTCGACCCGGTAGACGTAAAAAAGTACAATCCGTTTTCAGAAACTAAATTTTGTAGAGAAATGACCAAAAATGTACACACTTAATTTTTTTATGAAATACTGAAATACTGGCTGAATCTGGATACTAGACGGATGACCGTGTCCGTTTCGCTAACTTATGTTACCTCAGGTAAGATTTTTGGATCGACACGGAATTAAAATAATTGATTGTTTTGACAACAATTGGTTGTCTACCAGATTTTTTTTCTATAGGTATCAAACAAAACTAGCTGAATAGCTATTTTATTCAAAATAACGTACTCGGTCCATAATACGAAACACACGTCTCCGTACTAAATGCAGTGCACTGAATTATCACTTGTTCCTTAGAAATATTTCTCCTACACCATTATGCCAATGTGGCAATATTGAAACTAATCATCACTTTTTCTTTGAATGTACACTTTACAATGATTGCCGGAACGATTTTCTTAATAATCTGCGGAATTTTGATATTGACTTGGATACTATTCTTTTTGGTAACCCATCCCTTTCTGATCAGGATAACATGACTATATTCTTCTACGTACAGTCCTTCATATCGGACAGCAAGAGATTCTTATAAGACAAATGACCCCTTTCTTTAAGACAGACTTCAACACTTCTATCTTTATATTTATATTTATAGTAAGACTATAACGCAATAGATATCATTTCATTATTATTACTTCACTTTATAACAACTCTTCTTTTACTAACCCTTTTTCGTCTTTATTTTTCTTTAACAAAAATACTGAACTGACAATCTTTGTACATTTGTTTTCAGATAACATAACGACAACATTTTTTTTTCTTTCAAGTCCCATTTTAGCTACAAATTTATAGTATGTCTACAAGTTAATTGTCCGCGAAGGAGAAGAATTCTATAAGACTAGTCTTCCATTCTTATCCTTTCCTAAGTTACAACATTCACTGTATGACTATGTATCAATGTATATGTTAACTATTTGGGAATAAATATGTTTAAACTAATACGAAACTGGCATATGCGACTTGAAACATGAACACACTAAATAGCCTAATGACCTTTATTCTATATACATCTGTCAGATTTCCAAAAGGTAACACCACGCATAGGACCCATTTGAAATGTCTGTTACTTACATTGTCTTGAAGGATATTACCAGTACTGAATAACAAATTAAATGACATAAATAAATAAATAGACACAGAAGAGAAGTGTGGGAAATGATTGATGCAAGAAAACTATTTTCACCCAAATACAAAATACAAAAACAGAGAACCATTATCGGCAATCATTTCTTTCAGCACCCTTTTTCTATTTAGTATCTGCATGACTTTAGTAGGAAACTTGGCTGTGCCGACTTGAGTTCATGGAATTTCTTTGAAAATGACGAAAAGATAAAAGTAATATAAAGATAATGTGGTTGGTGACGTTGATATCATTCGAAACGTTCACGAGGTGTGTGTCAAACGCGGAACCTCGCAGTCGCATCTTTTCCAGAATAATTTTAGGGCCTCTCAAATACCCATATAATTGTCTAACGTTTGACATTATCACATAGATCACTGATAGTAATAAAAGATATGAAATTTGGATAAAATGTTTAATCAACCTCAGTATGTAATAACATTTGGTATTCATAAATGCGCGTGGAGTATTTTGTATTATGAGAATTACGACCAACACGCGCAACCACAACAATATACTTACAAAGTACGTTTTGTTAAGATTAAATATTCTGTAATTATAATTATAATTTCTTTCTTACCCTGGCACTGATCCTTTTGTAAGAAAACCCTTTCCTCCCCAAGCACATCTCAACAGAGATAGAGAGAAAAGATGTTTTTCTTCAAAGAAGTGCTAGTAAAGAAGATTTTTATAGTACAGGTACTTGTGTTTGAAACACTCTGACAAATGATGTCAGTCTTTCTAAAACAAGAAGGGGTTACCTTTTAATGTACATGTATCACAAAAGAAATCACCGTACCCGATAAGATTTAATAAAGTTTCAAGTATGAATACAAAACAGTACGGACAAAAACATTGTATTGAAAGATAAGCGGCGAATGCATATTTACTGTAAGTAATAATTTGTATTGATATATCCCGAATTAAGAATAAATATGTACATTTTTTTGCTACCTGTCATGCCTACGGAATCATATTGGGGCCATTTATAATGTCGCCGTCGCGTTTGTGGGGTCTATACACGACAACACGAAGTGACATAGCGACATTACGAAGTGACACCCGACAATCGCAAACGACGGCGACAATCCCAAACGACAATGTCGCGATATTCATTTTGAAATGTCGCTTTTCAAAGACACGATATATCGCGATGTCACTTCGCGTTGTCGAGATTCGTATCGTATTGTCGCTATGTCACTTCGTAATGTCGCGATGTCACTTCGCGTTGTCGTGTGTCGACCCTGCAAACGCGACGGCGACAATATCAAACGACATGCGATAATCACAAACGACGCTCAACGCGAAGCGACATTTTCCAAATGTCGTATCGTATGTCGCGTGTCGAGGGTTAGGGTGAGGGTCGACGCGCGACAATACCAAACGATACACGACACGCGAAGTGACACTCGACAATACGAAGCGATGTTTTCATAATGTCGTATCGCATTGTCGTGCGTCGACCGGTGTTCACTTGGATAAATACCGGCTAATCATGGTCGCATTTTTTTTTTCGAAAAATTCATCAATTTCATTTTATTATTTAAAGCGTTAAAAGTAAAGTATCAAAGTGAAATTTCTGTTAACAAGTAGTATTGCCTAAACGAATATTAAAACAATGTTCTTCCCCGACAGGCACCCTAACATTTGGTGAACTTTGTCATTTTTGGCTTAAAATATTAGCAATAAAATAAGGAAAAAGTGCTTATAAAATAATTATTTTGGATGAATAACTGCAAATAAAAACTTGCTTTGATAGAAAATGGCAAAATCTGAATGTTTTGACAAAAAAAGACAACATCTATTCGTCCGTCTGTACGTACTTAAAGATAAAAGCTGTATTTCCGTACTTTTCCGTACGGAAAATGTCCGTGTTTTTCATTAACTTCAAATAATTGTAGAATGTTCCAAACACAAGATATTTTAATGAAATCACTTTTATAAATAAAATTCAAACATTTTCTAAACGGATATGTAACTTGTGTAATTTCACCGCCGACGATTTCGTTGGAGGACCGTCTTATAATGTATCAGTATTCGTGAAAATATGCACACTTCTTCATATATTAAATAGAGGGGTGGTCCTTGTCTAAGAAGCCATATCTTCATAACCTAATGTCCGATTTTAATAAATGATACCTTGTTGCAAAGGACAAATCAGTACCTAGAGAAAAAAGGCCACGTCAGGTTCGAACCCGGTCGGCTAGGGTCAAGGTCATAGGTCAAATTCCGGTAATATTCTTAAATATGAACTTGTCAGAGCAGTCAAGACGGTTCTGAAAACCCAAGCGCTGCCTTCGCTGAATCCAATGGCACCATTAAAGCAATTCTCACGGCTCCCTGAGTCGGGCCAGCTTAGTCTTGGCCAGCACCCTACCGCATTTAACAAGTATGATCATTTTCTGTTACCAGCTGTAAAATATCCGGTCTGAAGAATTTAAATTTGACAAACAAATGAGTAAGGCTAATCAACCTTTTGAATATTTTTGTCTTTCATACTGAAAAGGGGCTTAATTTTGATTACCTGATAATGTTCTTTTTTCTGTCCTTTCTATTAGGGGAAAACCAGCATACGAACATTTATTAACTTATGAAAACGCGCTGGTTTCCCTTTCCGGCACAAAAGAGACTGCAACAGGAATTAACTTTGAACATTTAGAATTAGATATATTGGGTGAACTCATATTTTTACCACATAAAAGTTACATGCAAACTCTACTACTTTATAACTAACTACTTAATGAAATGACATAATTCAAGGTTACATTGCCTCTGATATCTGCAAGTTCCTGTTGTTGAAATTACCGTAGTTTAGTATTTATAAATTGTTTAACATTTCATGCAGTATCAATTCACCATAGACCACCTACTTCTTTTCGTTTTATGTCTAAGTAAATATTGACGCATTGAACGACATTTAATTTTTTCTTCAAAGTTCGAATGTCGTATGTCGCGCAGTGAACGACATTCAATTTTTTTGGTCAATTTTCGAATGTCGTATGTCGTATGTCGCGCACTGAACGACATTCAAAATTTTTGCCAAAGTTCGAATGTCGTATGTCGTATGTCGCGCTCTGGACGACATTCAAAATTTTCGAATGTCGAATGTCGTATGTCGCTCAACGGACGACATTCAAAATTTTCGGATATCGTATGTCGTATGTCGCGTAACGGACGACAAACAAAATTTTCGAATGTCGTATGTCGCGCACTGAACGACATTCAAACTTTTGCCAAAGTTCAAATGTCGTATGTCGTATGTCGCGCACTGGACGACATTCAAAATTTTCGAATGTCGTATGTCGCGCAACGGACAACATTCAAAATTTTCGAATGTCGTATGTCGCGCAACGGACGACATTCAAAATTTTCGAATGTCGTATGACGTATGTCGCGCAATGAACGACATTCAAATTTTTTGGTCAATTTTCGAATGTCGTATGTCGTTTGTCGCGCAGTGAACGACATTCAATTTTTTTCTTCAAAGTTCGAATGTCGTTTGTCGTATGTCGCGTAGTGAACGACATTCAAAATGTTTGGTCAATTTTCGAATGTCGTATGTCGTATGTCGCGCAGTGAACGACATTCAAATTTTTGGGTCAATTTTCGAATGTCGTATGTCGTGCAGTGAACGACATTAAAATTTTTTCCTCAAAGTTCGAATGTCGTATGTCGTTTGTCGCGCAGTGAACGACATTCAATTTTTTTCTTCAAAGTTCGAATGTCGTATGTCGTATGTCGCGCAGTGAGCGACATTCAATTTTTTTTCTTCAAAGTTCGAATGTCGTATGTCGTATGTCGCGCAGTGAATGACATTCAATTTTTTTCTTCAAAGTTTGAATGTCGTATGTCGTATGTCACGCAATGAACGACATTCAAATTTTTTGGTCAATTTTCGAATGTCGTATGTCGTATGTCGCGCAGTGAACGACATTCATTTTTTTCCTCAAAGTTCGAATTTCGTATGTCGTATGTCGCGCAGTGAGCGACATTCAATTTTCTTTCTTCAAATATCGAATGTCGTATGTCGTATGTCGCGCAGTGAATGACATTCAATTTTTTTCATCAAAGTTCGAATGTCGTATGTCGTATGTCACGCAATGAACGACATTCAAATTTTTTGGTCAATTTCGAATGTCGTATGTCGTATGTCGCGCAGTGAACGACATTCAAATTTTTTCCTCAAAGTTCGAATGTCGTATGTCGTATGTCGCGCAGTTAGCGGCATTCAAATTTTTTGGTCAATTTTCGAATGTCGTATGTCGTATGTCGCTCTGAACGACATTCAAAACTTTCTTCAAAGTTCGAATGTCGTATGTCGTATGTCGCGCAACGGACAACATTCAAAATTTTCGGATGTCGTATGTCGTATGTCGCGCAATGGACCACTTCAAAATTTTCGAATGTCGTATGTCGCGCAATGGACGACATTCAATATTTTCGAATGTCCTATGTCGTTTGTTTAGCCAACTACACACAGCTAAAAAAACTTGATCATAGGCCATTTCTTGTAAAAGAACTTGAAAATGTGCTAAATTTAGTTAATTTTACATGTCTAGAATTGGCTGTTGTCACAACGTTATATGTCGCAACCATCACTAAATATCGCAAAATGATTTGCAGCGATATGTCGCACATTTAACGCTATATGTCACAAGTATATATTTTTACCACCGTTATATGTCGTTACATCAACACTAAATGTTGCACAACAAAAGAAGTAAAAATAACAACGGCAATTTCAACAGATTTTACAACTTAGAGGTTAATTACAGTAATGTTGTACCCGAGATAAAATTAAATGTGTGTGTGCTCAGGCGTGCTGTGTGTGTGTGTGTGTGTGTGTGTGTGTGTGTGTGTGTGTGTGTGTAAACTTAGCCAACTGGGTAATTTCGTATGAATACACACCAACAAACCGGGGATACGCCGCGAACCGGGGAATCCCCCAGTTCAATCTAACAATACCACGTTAATCCTGACCTTGAAATTAGTCAACTCTAGAAATTTGAGCCTATTCTGAGCGATAAAAATTTATTCCCCGGTCTGCAGGTTCTAGTCATACACATATCTCACACACAATTAGAATTTTACTAGAGTGTGTATCCTTCGCAATTTTCTGCAGTTCCCCGGTTAACCTGTATACAACTCGTAGTACATACACACTAAGGTTTAAATAATTATCACTGATTTAACACATGTGTTTCGTCATTTTAAGCTCATGGGTGAAATAATAATGTTGATCATTAATTAATTACCAGTTAAAGATGTTTTCACCTTCACAAGACGATATCATATTATCTATGTTTCCGAATATTTTGTCCGGCTTATCGTTTCACCATTTCGCTGTTATTGCTATGTTAATAAAATGATTTGATAACAGAAATATTAAATTGAGAATATTATGATATTCAGGAGCATCACTCAAATTATACAGTTTATTTATGATCTATCAATATATATTCATTTTACAAACTTTCAACTTCAAGCGGTGCTTATATATGCACTGCTTTTTCCGGAAATATCTGTCAGTATTAGATCTATAAAGAATTTCTTCAAGCTGTTCACAACGGTTAATGCAATATGTCAACAGATGACACCACTACAGCTATATTTCAAAGTCTATAGTTGTTAAAAAGAACGTTTGTTACCCGCTCAAAGAAAATATTCAAAGCAATATGAACGTATTGACAAATTTTGTTCGAATTAATATACTTTTTCCATTTTATTTACATTTCGTTAATTCTTCTAAATTCTTTTTATCATATTATATCTTTATTTACATTTTTTTAATTCTTCTAAATTGTTGATATCATTTATTTCTTCATTATAAATCTACTTATGGTAATTCATTCGGTATACAAACGGCCTGTTACCGGTAAACTGAAATTTACGACTTGCAACTTAAATCCGGCATAAATACTTGTTTTTAATGAACTTGCTAAGTATTATTTACCGAGTGTAGGTATGGGCACCCGAACAGTCACTGGTATTCACATGTGCCCTGTTTGGGGATTATGTGCAATTTCATTATTAATTAAGCCAATTCTTTTTAAATTCTTCAACATTTCAAACCTTCATCTATATATATAAAACAACTGAGTGGTATTTATTATATCAATAAAAGCTATCGAATAATCTTAATTATTTCCTGTATAGGTACAGCTTTTCGCTAAAAAAAATCTTGACACTAAATTTCTGACGAAAAAGAAAGGTTGTCGGCTGGCCATATAACGCTACTGTTTGAAAAATACTTGTTCATTCAAAAAGCCAGTACCTCAGTTTATTTGAAATGCAATAATAATATTTTTTCAGATATGTTTTATTTCATGTATTTTGTAAATATTCACACTAACTTATATTTGTCTCCGCCAAATAGCGGTTACTTCGAGTATAAAGTTGATTTTTACATTGAATATGTTGCATTTTTAATAACGTTTAATTTAGGGTCTCTGGTTAATTTATCTTCAGCCGACATAGGGGCTTATTATTGTTAAAAGGCCAAAGTTTGCGTGTCTCTCGAGGCTTCATTTTGGTTAAGGGAAAGAAATAAATTGCATAACTCTAACTTCACTTCAACCGGTTAGCAATGAAATACAGTTTTTGGTCTCCCAAAAGTAAAGTAGATACTAAAACCTCTCAAATTACTGTGCTACATTTGAAAAACGGCTGCATATTTTATGTCCATTACCTCCTACGATGTTTATATAATCAGCTGTCTACTAGTAATGCAAATATCTATGTCAAAAGTAATAAATACTGCAAAGCCGAGATATTTTAACACAGTTTTATTTATGAAGTATTTGTCAAATTTAGAGACCACATAAATCATAACATTAGTACATTATCTGATTGATATTAGCTACTACACATCAAAGGAAAGGATACAAGGATCTGACTCCAGTACGTTGTTAATACTGTTTAAAAAAAACCTTAATCATAGCTAACTCGTGCGATTATCTAAACACGGAATTTTCGTGCTATTTTCGCACGGTTTTTGTTCAGCGACCGCCATGTATTGAAATTCATGTTACAAAATGTTTCAACAAAGCATAGGCTACGAAGTGTATTGTACATGTCCGAAATAATTGTAGTTTACGACGGTTGTAATAAAATGATAATGCTGCAGCTGCACGGCTTTATAAACATTTGTCAAAATATGGAGATCGTGAGACATCAACTAAACACATGGAAAACCACAGCAAAACAATACATTGTATTTAGCTTATATTCTCATGCAAAAAAAAAACGCAACAACAACTTAATAAAATTAGATGTTCACGTTACGGACCGATATATGCTGTAGAAAAATTGTCACCAGAATCTGAAACCTTAAGCACATTATTTTAATACTTATAGTTCTACAGAATCGTCACGGATTTGCTATATCTTTATTTATAAGCGTCTTATCTTTGTAAACTATCGCTTTTAGAATTATACAAATAATTAAGTTGTAACACAAAAACGAAAGTTTCTGTTTGTCGCAGCCATTGATATATCAAGTGTTATCATTGACGGTCTCGTATATGTGTAAAGTCTGAAATCTCAAAGTCTCAGTGCGTTACAGATATACCAAGGGTAATTTTTACAATACATATGCTCATTAACCAAAAGGAGAATTTTTCCTGACGCTGACATTCCCATCTTTCAACTATAAGTATGAATACGGCATACAAATATCTGCGCATGACATTTTCTTTAACTTCAGGTCCGTAGAAAAACAACGTTTTAAGAAGATCAGTTTTGTACATTCAATGATATATCACATCGTATGTATAAAAAATGCGGTATTCTGGGGGAACGAAGAGCGAAAAAGATTGGTGATTGAACTGAAAGTGCTGATGAAACAGAAACAATAACAGTAATCTTCATAACTTATCACACATGTACTAATCGTTAATAGACACTTGATAACAGAGAAATTTTATTGCCGGGGCTGTGACGAAAAAAGGATTTTTATTGAATAGAAAGCTTTCAAATACATAACGACATTATTCATTGTTACATATAAGATTATTTCATACTTCATTCATGTAACTGACCAACACAAAATAAGACATTTCCCTATTCGATGACACACTAACGCTGTTTTTATTATGAGAGCAAGTACATTTATTTTAGTTTTGACACTGGCATACATATGCTTTACTAGTATTAATAGCATTGAAATACTTCTTTTTTTCTGCATGGGAAACACAAATATATCATAATCATGAAAATACTTCAGACATAAAAGTTTAGATAAAACAACAACAATATCAAATGCATTTAAATTACCTATGACTGATTTCATTTTACTCTTCCTTGATCTAAATGATTTTTATACGAGCATTTAGTTACTACATGTGTTATATACGTCTGCATTTGATAGAAAATAATAATATACTTTGTATTGCGGTAAATTCAGCTGTGTCTTCAGTTTTCATTCTCCTACCTTTGTAATTATACGATATATACAGTTTCGTGATTGAAACTCCAATACGTATTGTTTGCAATTAAATCATGTTCAGTTTCAAAAAGGAAAATCATCACGAATTGGGAAAAAAGATTTTCCCAGTGTGGGATCCGAACCCATGACCCTCACAAATTCTGAAAGATTAACTGTGTAAAGTAAACGTACTAATGAAGCCTGGTTTTCTAAAAATAAGATAGAAATAGAAACAAAAACTTTTTATACGAAAAAATATTGGTAACCAAATGTATTAATATTAATTGCGATTTTCGCATGCAAGAAATAACGATTTTCATGCAAAAATCAGGGACTGCGTATCATTGCGGAGGTTGAATGAACGATTCCGCTATATTTAATTCTTGTTTCCACATATCAAACCTGATATTTTACTTTGCAAGTATGATATGCGCAAAAGTCTTTTTCAAGAAAATCAAGTTTTCGTTAGCCTGTTATCGGATAAAAATAAATGCTTTGTAACTATTATTCTTCCTGGTTTAAGGTTATGTGTTATCTTATTCAAATTAATTACCTCGATAACTATTTTTTTCGTCTTAATTTTAACACAAATTTGATTTCAATCTCAGCGAGGGTTATTGGTTCATATCCTACTCTGGGAACGTCAGTTTTTACCATTTTGTAATACCTTACTTTTTGAAACTTATCATGATTAAATAGCAAACGGTACTAAAATTTAAATCCTAATAATGTATACAATGTATATATAATAATACAACATTTCAAAGGTAGGAACACAACAACTGAAAAATATGCTGAATATTACCCCGATTGGGAGATAATCTCAGTAAGTTGTCTGTTATTTTTGTTGTACTGGAATATACATGATTTCCTTAATCCGAATGATTTTTATAGGAACCACTAATATATTTTGACTGTTAATACTGTCTTTAGAATGAGTAGACTACAACTGCAAATTGTAGAATGTTGGTCTACAATATTGTGTCTGTAAATCAGGTCTTTTATTTAGACAGAATTGAGAGAAAATTTGTCTGCTTAGCACAGCTTTGTGCATGCCTAATGGAATTTTGAAACATGAAATTGATACAACCAGATACTGTTTTGTGCTATATTATGTCTCGGGATCATGCATCTGGTTCGTTCTTCGATTGTTCTATGTCTTTTTATAAACAGTTATTTCAATGTAAACATCTGACATAGACAACTTTGATTGAATGTCGAAGGATTGACGTACTACATGTACTTACAAACAGAATACAGAATTTCCTCTACTGACTGACCGCCTCTGTGTTCGGGTGGTTAGAATCGCTGACTTAAAATCACTATAATCTCTCATTGATTAAGGGGCATGGGATTGATCCCTGCAACCGACCGTTCATGTAAGGAAGATGACAATTTCTTATGGAGGATTGGTACTGGTAGTGGATCTTTCCAGGAACGATTGTTAGATAAACTGCCAGCTTGACATAACTGTAATACTGTTTTAAAATGGCTTTAATCCATCAATTCAATTTAAACCCCTCGATTGACTTACTCATATATATGTTATGTAACAGGTGCTTCCGCATACATCATTTTAATAGCTAGTTCCTCATTTCAACTATACACAGGCACCCGTTTAGTTATACACTTGTACCTCATTCAGTCTTTACACTTTTAATAAGCGACTCAAATAATGGACTGTGGAAAACAATATAAAAGAAACACATGCAACATTTAGGAGGAATATCTTTATTGAAATGCAATATAAATACAAAGACATATCAAAACTCAAGCTTAAGAACAAATTCATCAAGAAATATTTTTTTGCATGGAGTAAAATAAATTATATTAAAAATCCACAAAACATATTAGAACAAACTGGTTGGCAAAATTCATATGTAAAGAATAATAACTCTCATTTTTTGTTCCCGCTATGGAAAAGTAAAAACATAAATCGTATTAAAGACATTTATAATTCAGGCACAAATCATTTCAAAACTTTCAATCAGTTACAAATCGAATAAAACAAGCTTAGGCTGAAAATATACATTTTTAACATAGATATAATAGAACAATTTGAAAAATGTTATAAATAGATATTGCTAAGGTGCAGTAGACCAGTCAAAGTGGATTAGCTGACTGCTTTCTTTGTTTCAAATATCGATCTTCTTTAATTTTGAAAGAGTTCAATTGTCAAACATAGTGAATAAGCACGCATCGTGTGGCAGCTATAATGTTTTATTGGATTATTCAATTCAAATTAGTCAATGGTAGTGACGCACATTTCATTGTCTCATATTATGCTTGACTGCTTTCTATTCAAGCGTTAAATTGATATAGAAAAATGGAATTATTTCAATATTTCCGTATTTTAGGGTTCCACTGAGGCTTATGCTTCTTATAAGACGTTGCTGATAAATCGTGTCATCAAATTTACAACTTTGTCAATCAATGCATAAACATTTATATTTACCAAATTGTTCTAAATGTTTGAAATGGGTCACGAGTAACCATTTATTAACAATTACTTTTTTGTTTTACTGCAGAATAACCATATGATAACACAAAATTTTAAATGGTAAACTGTAAAACAATTAATAGCATATAATATCGTTAAAGATTTTTATCTATTTTTAATTCACAATTTATGAAACAGACCAAGGTATGTAGAACATTGCATTGCAACAACGGAATAATTCTATTCCTAAAACTGGTATACTTCAATATATTATTAGTAAACACGCCGCATTGAGTTTTAGCCCTATTTATGAAAATACTTTAACGAAGAAAGAAGAAAGTAATACTAGTTATAATAAAATGCTCAAAACACAAAACAAAATCAACAACAAGTTAGAACAAATAAAGATAAAAAACAACAGAAAAAATAAAATAAAATACATGTAATACGAAACACTACTACTAATAAAATAGTAGCTGGTTAATTTAAGAAACAGGTTGTAAAAAGTATGCTTCGTATAAACGACGCAAAATAGATACTTGATATAAATGTGTAAAATACCTCAAAACTCAACATTCAAACACGCCGCGTGGTTTCGATAAACAAATTACTAGTAGTCAAAGGTTGAAATAATAAATTCTCATTAATACTTATTTATTACAAAGATGATATAGGATTCAATGTCTAATGTTAATTGTGGGCGATCATTCAGGCGTTAATGAAACTACATAAGAAATTGTAGCATAACCACACTACATGTATTGATTTTAAACGGTCAAGTTAAGTTAAATTACTCCATAAAGTAACCGTCTGTTCGGAAAATCAATGAGATAAGGAATTTATATTCATAAATCATTTGAGTTTTTTTACATACCGTCACATATTTGAAATAAATGCTCTGTGGTAAATATACACATGTCAGTTGGTATTCAGATATTTATGAAAGTGTGACCGCATTTATCAGAATACAAAAATATAACTCAATACTTTTATTGCTTTTCAAGTAAAAAACCTGTTTGCTTGAATGTTTTTATACTGAACATATTATCTAGCTGTTATATTTTTTTGTACGATGTATAATATACTGTGCCTATCCTATTCCTCGCTGTTGTGGGATATGAATCTGATTTATTTGTTAGCTTCTTTGACTTTTGACATAGTTTTCATAAACATAACTAGATCGGTTAACTAATCAGTAGGTGATTCACTTTTAAAACTTAATAAAATGACATTTTAGAAAAGAAGCGGTTTAGTATGCGAGCTTGTGGTATTTTATACAACAGAAACACGCTGTAGAACATTTTTTTTTATTTGTGCTTACATTTTTCAGGCATAGATTAATAACAAAAATGTCAGTTCTGTTTATGATGATGTTTATTCAAAATTAGAAAGAATACTTCGTTGACGCTAATGAGTATCATGCAAATACTAAATAAGAAGAAATAGGAATACATTGTTTAAGAAGATGATGATGCTATAAAAATGATAATATAAATATATCGTCATTTATAAAGGTGTATCAAACCAGCTGCTAAGCTGTTAAACTAGGGAAAGCGCGAAGTGCCAGACATTCTCATCTATTAGATTCGTCACAACATAGTGACAGCCATGGTAGACCATGACTTGCAGTGCAGAATAGGTAACAGAATAAGGTCTGAGCATCTGTTTAACAATTATAACATCATCTATATATTGTAACTCAGAACCATTTCCAACGTCGCTAATTATAATGTGAAATCACTCACTATGGTATTATGATAATGTCATGCATGTAGACTTACAAAAATAACAAGAGGGCCAAGAAAGCTGTAGGTCGCTCACCTGAGAAACACACCATAACAGTGTTAACATGTTTGGTTAAAGTGTGAGGTTGGCATGCCCTAAACGCGTTTAAACCCCCAGTTTCCTTTATATAGGATTCGGACCGTTCCAAGGCGGTGCCCCTATTTTCAACTGGTTGTTTTGTCTGTCTTGTTTTGTCTGTTGCGTATGTTTCTTGTTTGTTGTAAGCGTTTTTCCTCCGCCTCAATGCAGCTAATATCCACATGAATAATAGCAATATTTTTCCCGTTTCTTCTGAATCCATCTCCGTTACTTCATCTTCTAAATTTTGAAAATTTACATCAATCCAGACATATGCACCTAAAGTGGAAGATTTTACAAAAATAAGATAAATGGTTTTAACAAGCGTTCATTATGTATAATCAAAGGTTTTAATCATGTCATCAGATAAAATCAGATAGTTGCAGTTTGCTAATTGTCTTACGCTCAAATGCCTTTATTTTAAAGCGCAATTGTACGAAAAGTGGCATTTGTAGATCAGAACAAACAGTATTATTAAGATGTCCCACGTTCTTTAGATTTGTATCACATTGCTTTAACAGCTACATGTTTTTCCGAAAAGATATTTTCTTTTTACGGAAGATTTTAAGGACCATAAAATAGCATTTAAAAACAGATTAAAATAAGTAACGTGACACTAAATACCACAGGTAAAGTATGCGAATACCTTGTAAGCTCGTTCAGCCACACTTCCAGTCATGACAGCTAAAATATCGCCAAAGCTAAGAATGCACTGTTGTGGAATAGTTTCATAGTCAGAAACTTGACCCTGTTTTCGTAATAGAATTAGAAAATGATGTGAACTTAGCTAAGTTCATATTTCTTACCTGGTTAATTGGTAGTTACATTCATGTGTTTGTTATTACAAACAGTCTTTGGTAGTGAAGGAATATCCCAGGTTCCCCATCGGGTATTTCTTAGGCACAACCGTCGACCTTCCAGAAATATGGTTTCACATTAACTAATTTAACAACCCAAGCGAAGTGTTGAACTGACAGCGGTGAGCGACAAGTGTCCCAAAGTTAGCAACCCAAACCATTCAGTGTTACCTTTCTGTTAAGAATGTAGCAAAATAAATACATTAATGTAATAAATTGTCGCGATTAAACTACTATGTGATTTTATGCACTGCTTTTAATAGAACTTGCACATATTGAATGGCTATTCATGTACTAAATTTAATGAGTTATGGCCCTTTTAATTATTTCCATATTCAAATGTATTGCTCTCTATGTAATTAACACATTTGTAATAGCTTCTTAACCGTCATCAAAGGATATATTACGGCAGAGCTAATGCCAGCACTATGCTATTAATTAGAGATACTTAACCAAACATTCGGCTTTGTAGCTTGCCTTTTTGTCCACACAATCTTAATCAAAGTCCATAAATATCAATGGGCTACTTTCATTGACTCTAACAAAGTGAAAGTGTATAATGGATACATATACCTCCGCCTCCGCATCCATTCCCTCTTGGATATATATCAACATTTACATGTAAAGACCTGAAAGTTCGAAGACTACCTTGTTACTGCTATGACCTCTTTTCAAACCATAGAGCTATCCATCTACCCTATTTTGGTCGGGATCAGAGCTACACGTTGGGTACATCTTTCTTTTCTTGTCATATCGTTTAAAACCAGCTCAATTATCGTGGTTGAATACTGATATTTCATTTGAGAGAACGCTTTTCAGTAATCTTGTATGCCAGTTGGAAGGTTTTAGCCGCATGCTTAGCTCAGTAGGGAGGGCGTAGATAAATGGATCGCGGGGTCGTGAGTTCGAACCCCGGAAGAGTCGTATGTTCTTCTGGACGATTTGATAAAAGACTTGTCTGAAATCATTCGTCCCCCGTCTCTGATTCAAGTGGAGAAGTTGGCAGTTACTTGTGGAGAACAGGTTTTTACTTGTACAGAATTTAGGAACACGGGTTAGGTTAACTGCCTGGCGTTACATTACTGAAATACAGTTGAGAAATGGCATTAAACCCAAAACAAACAAATTTGGAAGGTTTTGTGCGTAGTTTAATTGTATGAATTTAGATTTTAGGACATAAACAAAAAAAGAGAAAGACACCAACAATCGATACTGAAACTAAGGTTTATTCATGCTTATCAACAAGTAGTATATCGTACGATCTACACAGGGTTTCTTCAAGAATATATAACACTGAGGCGGTGTAGACATCTAATTGCTTTTCCTGTGTTTTCTTATAAAAGACAGATATTAGATTTGACAATACTAAATTGATATGAACGACACGTTATCCTTTGCAAATAGAGAAATGGAACCAATATTTCACTATCCCCTTGCCATAGTATTTTTGCAGTTCAAACGTCCTTCCGTCCGGAGTAAAATAGAAGACATTGTTTGTAATGTTTTTGATTTGTTGAAATGTCTACACTTTTAGGGTAATGTAGTGTCAGTTAGACTAATTATAGGAACGAGATCAATCACATAATATTTTTGGAGAAGGTAGCACTTCGGTCAACCTCTCAGAATGCTTCAGATATAAATTAATTTGGTAACATTTTATTTGCAAATTTCAGTAAAATACAGTAAAAATACAATGTATAATGAAATAGTTCTTTAAATAAAAGGAAAGTAAGTCTGAACAGTACACCAGCAACATTTTTATTGGTTCAATGTGACTCATCGATTTGTGAGAAAAGCTTTAGACTGGACGAGGAAAATGACCATAACCGTTTGTGTTCTATGTGTGACCTTGGTTTTTGAACTAGGGTCTGTGTTCTTCGCATGGAACATAATCTGTGAAGTAATATTAAAATCATATGTAACAAAACAAAAGAAGCGTTCTGAAGAGGACACAAATCCGATCTGTTTACATACATTTGACCTTCGAGCGTGGCTTTTATTATGGATTTGCGAATGTTATATCATTCCATTATGAAGACAACTTTCGTCAAGTAATATTGAAATACTTTGATGGATGGAAAATATATTTGGCACACACGAAACAGACCCTGTTAACCTTTGACTTCCAAAAGCGACCTTGGTCTTGCTAGGTGTTTCGCATGACACATAATATTTTAAGAATTTAATGTATTTGTGTTTAGTGTTATTTAATCCCCTTCATGGCTGGAAAAATCATGTAGCGGACATAAAGAACAGAAATAGTAAACGTTTGATTTGCAAATCCGACCCTGGCATTTGAGAAATTAACTGAGTTTAGTTCTGACAATTTTACTAGTACAGTGAATGTTTGTTTTATGTTGCAAGTATGTGAAAATCAATAATTGTATGGAAGAAAATTGCCTGATAAGAAACAATACTGAAAATCTTTATTTATAAATATACCCCTGACCTTTAAAGTAGGAGTTTTGATGTTGCTTCAGGGATGGTTGAATTTAAGAGTGAACAGGAGAAAAAACGCTGTTGACATTTGACTTCTATTTAGATCTTAACCCTTTAGCTACTGATATGGATGTTGCTTGTTATCGGCAACACTTCTGCCAAGTAATATCGATATCCCTTGATGTATGACAGATTCATGTACCTGATACTTAAGTGTTAAACGACAGACGGAAAGACGGACGGAAATGTAATCTTCGTTGCCAGTCTAAGGACTGGTAAAGGATTAGTAATTGTTCTAAAACAAGTAAACTGGATACACACACCAAAGCATATTTACATCTAATATTTGTAACATGCATTTGTATTTGGCTACAGAAACTGCACTGTTATGTCATTCCCTTCTAACTTACTTATTTACATGATTTGAATGAAAATTTGCATGGAAGCGTCACGTCTAAAACCAGGTTATAATAAATAGCTTTTTGATTTATAATCTTTCCCACAAAACAGATACAATTAGTTCTTTAAATATCACATTATCTAATGACGTGAAAATGGTGCCATTCAAAGGCTGGGTATTTACAACTGACGTAATGAATTTTAGTAACATAATATTAGGAAAGCCTGTATATGTTAATCTTACATAGAAATAGCAAAAGCCAAAAGGTTCATGGGCACTTTTCTGAATATATTCTTATAAACGGCATGTTTTATAAATTCCTGATCGTATTTAGTGATTTTTGCCTCCGCAAAAGAATGAATTTTAAAGCAGCTGAAAATGCGAAACAATTCAACAAGCAGATCAAAAACGTACAAGTTTCACTTTTAACAGAAAACCCAATTATAAGGTTGAAGAAGAAATGTAAAAAACGAAAACAAAACGGCAAGAAATAAAAAAACCCAAAAAACAAAAAACAGTTAGCAAGAAAATACCTACACCAGAATGTTTTTAGACAAAAATGGGTATTACTAAATTTTGTGTACTCAATCCGTCCAGGATGGCACCTGGCATGATCATAAAAAAACAACCAACAAAGAAAATTACAGCTTGGTTAACAAAACTTCAAAATTTATATTTCATACACAGTTCGTTCTCTCCTACATATGGATTTTAACAAAGCTTTATTTCATATGTTATGACTTACATCTTCAAACGCATTTGATAAGAAAGACATAGAAAGCCTTGTAGCTCACTCAAATGTGTCCTATGTCATGTTGTGAAACGGGACAAGTACACGAGGCTTTAACCTAAGAATGAGCTTGTTATTGAAATAAAATTGCAACGAAAGTAATTTTCGTTTCAATTAAGTGCTTTTCATTAAGATGACTTCGATATAATGCTATCATTTGTTGAATAAAACTACAAATTTCTTTTTAACAGTTCTGTCATAATTGACGGAGCACATTATTAAATTTTGATTTATTGAACAAACATCAAGACACTGAAATATGAAAATAAAATAACAAAAAGAAAAAAAAAGCGAAGCTTAATTTTATAAAGAACTTACTGATAGTATGAGTGGGGTCCGAAAGAAAATGCAACCATTCTATATCATTGTTCATCTTTAAAAGTTTAATTATGGACTTGAACAGAATTGTCAAGATTAACGTTTTAATTGTGTTCAATACATATTTCACACAAATATTGATAATAACAATAATCACGGGGATCCAACATATGTATTCCCAAATGGGCACCGCTTAAATTCATATGTTGTGCTTCCGGTAGTACATATGTGGTAAACATTTCGCAGAAAAATACATGAGATTTTTTATTTGTGATTGAATATTGTGAAAATGACATTGTTTTGCCAAAAAATCGCGATGCAGTGCAACCGAGTATACATTACCTAGCATGTAAGTGCATTATCCTTACCTGTATTTGTAGAAATGACAGGGAAAAACGTATCCTCCGTGAAGCGGTATAACTGAAAAATAGCAACATTTTTATCAACCGGTGGAAATATGTTGTTTAGTTGCCCTGCGCCTGCTTAATTTTGCCCTCGCAACCTTCCATATGCAAAACCCCATCCAGACGAAAAAATATTTGGCGATCACTTTGCTAGTAAAATACTTTTGGGCGAAAAACCGAATAGGATACATATGTTATGCATGGGCTACATATATGGTGCATTAGACTTTTTAGAACTCCACAGATCTTGAGCTTAAATGGTACCTGGATAAAGAAACGAACAGGAAATACGTATATGTCACATCAGTCCAAAACGTATATACATGTGTATGAAAGGGATAACATATTAGAAACGAGCACAGCTTTAAGCTTACATATGATGCTGTAGAACATTTCCACTAAGGAGTCAACTCATCTCTCCTAAATCCGAAGGCGTTAATGTGTTGCTTATGTGTGTTGATCTGTGAATGTCGGAAATATGCATGTATAGTTTGGTGAATAGTATATTAGTTGCCGATACGGTCTGCGTAATTATATGTTCATGAACCTAGTGGTCTTTTCGTGTTTGCTTTACCCGTTCATGTGCGCCTCTATATATATCTTCGGTGGTATTTTGCATCGTTAACTGTGGAAATTGTCTGTCCGTGAACTGAGTTACAGAGCAAAATCAAAAATAAAATGTAATAAATACGGTCCGGGTGTTTCAGGAGGTGTTTTGGTTTGCCCGATACAGAACTACTGGCCCAGCCTCTCCACTACATGTACATATAGTATTATGGACCTGGCACTTAACTTACTACGTTGTTACATGTATACCGCAACTCCACATTCTAGGCCTATCATAGTTAGTGGAAATATAGAAGGGAGGATATACTGCAAGGTCATATAACCAGAACATAGCTGCGTCTGGTAGGTAACTTAATCAAATTAAGGGCACAGGACATATTTCATAATTTAATGACCATGCTCAGTTATATTCACACAATGTTTGACCGAGTACCTTGCAGTATATCCTCCCTCCTATATTGCCACAAACTATATAGGTCTAACTTGCGAAGTAACTGCGTAGTTCAACACAAGTAAGTGCCAGGTCCACAATATCTTATGGATTGGAGCGGCCGGGCCAATAGTTCTGCCTCGGGCAAACCAAAATCACCTCCTGAATTGATATCCCAGACCTTTAAATATTTATTACATTTTACTTTCGAGTCCGTTGACCAAGACACAGATATTTGGCTCTATAACACAGTTCACGTACATGATTCAAAGACAGACAATTTCCACAGTTAACAATGCAAAATACCGCCGAAGATATATATAGAGGCGCACATGAACGAGTAAAACAAACACGAAAAGAACACTTACGCAGACCGTATCGACAGCTGATATGCTATACACCAAACTATACATGCATATTTCCGACATTCACAGGTCAACACACATAAGCATCACATAAACGCCTTCGGATTTAGGAGGGATGCGTTGACTCCTTAGTGGAACTGTTCTACAGCATCATATGAAAGCTTAAAGCTGTGCTCGTTTCTAATATGTTATCTCTTTAATATACTTTTATATAATTTTTGGAATAATGTGACATATACTTAACAAGTATTTCCAGTTTGTTTCTTTATCCAGGTACCATTTAATTAAGCTCAAGATCTGTGGAGTTCTAAAAAGTCTAATGCACCACATTATGTAGCCCATGCACAACATATGTATCCCATTTGGTTTTTCGCCCAAAAACAATTTTCTAGCAAAGTGATCACCATAATTTTCTTTTTCTCGGTGGGGTTTTGCAAACAGAAGGTTTCGAGGGCAAAATTTAAACAAGCGCAGTGCAATTACAACATTTTCCATCTGTCGATAAAAATGTTGCTATTTATCAGTTACACCGCTTCACGGAGGATACGTTTTTCTCTGTCATTTCTACAAATACAGGTAAGGTAAATGCACATATGTGCTAGTTAATGTATACTCGGTTGCACTGCATCTCGATTTTTTGGCAAAACAATGTCATTTCCACAAGATTCAATCACAAATAAAAACCTCACCTGTTTTTCTGCGAAATTTTACCACATATGTACTTTAAGCGGTGCCCATTTGGGAATACATATGTTGGATCCCCTCACGTGAATAATGATGATAATTATAATAAAAATAATAATGATAACAAAAACAAGAAACAATAGATAACATCTCTACGTAAATTTGTACAAGGGTATGTGAAATCAACAATTATTTGCAACAGATTTGGTAAGGAAACTTTGTTTTGATAACTATAAAAATGTAGTTGAACTCCGTAAAGCAAGAACTAGAATAATATGTGATTCTTTCTTTTTTTTGGATTCGCATGCATGTTCGCAAAGAAATATGCCTCTCAAAATTGACAATGACTCATAACATAGGTACCTTCTGGTTTATATTATTACTTACTTATATACATGAGAGTCATTTCTATTAATATGAGAATCCTAAAACTTTGTGATAAAAACATGACGATTTGAAAAGAAAACTACTGACTTACTTCGACCTTAAGAAATGTAATAACACCATAAAAATGAATAATTTCAAAAGAAGATTTAATTATTTACATAAAAATACGGAATCCTACAACATCTGTGATGTTTTTAAGGAAATATGTTTGTCCTTTTCTAAATTTGTAATAACCTTTTTATATATCCGAAAATATGTGTCAAAACTGAAGCTCTTCTAATCCGAGTAACTACACAGTTTCTGATGATAAGACGAAAAATAATTTATTCTAAATAAACAAGAATTTTAATAAAATAAACACTATTTGAAAACTACAGACTAGACCAAGTTAAAAGAGTGCATAACTTTTCTAACATCCCTCGAATATATTAATAACAATTTCAGTCGTTAGATACACAGACTTAAAGGGTTGAGTATAAAAGACATAAGTGTATTGATTGCATGATATATAAAACCACACACAAATCGGGCGATATTAATACACCCTCGTTGAGTGATATGTGCACACAATAGTCAACATAACTGTTTCCAGGTTTTAGAAAACTAAAGGTATTTACAAAAAAAGTATAAGAAGTACGCGATCTAAGTTCAATTATAAATAAGATGAAATCTTACCATTTCAGTTTAAGTTAAAGAACCTTTTATATAATTGGCATTAACTGCATACTTTGCAAGGAATGATCACATATCGGTGGAAACTTTTTGTCTTTTTTATCATTCTGTCTTTCATGTTTGACAGTTGGGCAATTGCCTTGACATGTTATACAATAACATTGAAGTCCGACAAAATCCTAGGTCATGGTTTTCAAACATATAAAATAAATACATAATTCAAACGTAAGGTACCCAAAGACAAAAACATTAAAAATGTTAAACAAACATTCTAACCAAAACACAACAATACAGCTACGTCAATGAACGTTTCAAGCAACCGTTGTCAAATGTCATTCTATTTTCAAAGAAATTCCGGAGACATTTCGCTTGAATGTGCCCATGCCAAAAGCAGCTTCAGTTTGAGTCTTTGGGCCTTTCCTTACATCCCAGGATGGTTCTTCATCATTAAGGACGTCTTCAACAGATAACTCTTGACCATCATCTTGGCGAGGAGAGTGCAATGCTGAAATGACATGAACAGGTATTACTTTATGTAAAATTGCAAAGCGCATGCTTTGGAAGAATTTACACCATGCTGCGTCATATCAATGTTTATTTAAAGAAGTAAGCTGAAGCATGTACAGTGAAAGTGGTTTTCAACTTGGTAGTGTTACATAAATCTAAAGAACATTAACGACAAATGACTATTAATCTTATTATATTCGATGCAATTTCCCCGTCCTAAGTAGGTTTGTAGAAACGGACTCTTGCACGATTTTAATAGACAATCAGTTCTCCATTATTCATGGCACCCATTGGTCAATTGTCTCGTAATAACTGAGAAACGTATAACAAAAGTGAACCGGAAACGGAAGCATCGTTATGTATGGTGGTAATTACCTTGTACAAGATTCATTGAAATAACCATTTTCAAGGTATCGTAGTTATATACATACCGTGAACCTTTAGTTTTGGTGTTATTTTACATCTCCAGATGACCACAACAATAACAACAATCAAAAGAATAAAACTAAAGGCGGATGCGATCAAAATAAGAAGCAAAACTGTCATCGCAGTATCTTCGTTCTTCTTGTCATCGGGCTAAATTTTGATGGAAAAGTGCATATAATTAATTGCTACTTGCGATACTTAACATTTAAAAATATATCATGCTATGTCAGATAGGCCATATGGGTTGCGATAATGTATCTTTTTACATTGAACTTCAATCCTATCAATCCTATCAGATGCGTTTTTATTTTCAAAATGACTTTTATACTGTATATTACAATAACAGCTTTCACTCATATTCGTTCATTTTACTAGGTACTTTTCAACTACTGCAATCCATCAGAATTAAATACTAAAGCAAATGACGTACATACCACAAAACATAACAGTGAACTGTCTTGTATATTTCCAAAGATGACTTCTTTATCTACTTTCCATTCTAAAGAGTGTCATGATTTTTTTAATGCAATTTAAGTTTCTAATGTCTATATGTTACGCAAATATACTAAGATGACTTACTATATCGCCACATTTCACACCATAGAATGCAGTGTTATTTAACTGCATGTAAGATGACATCGTCAATGTAAAGTTGTTGTAGATGTACTGTGTTCCGTTGTAGATATCATCACAGATTTCGTAAACGGCTGAATTCACATCCGCTACGGAGCCGGCAATAACAAACTCAACAACAATACTACCTATTAAATTACATAAGAAACAGCTTTTGTTATAAATTATTTAATAGATGATATACCTCCCCCTTTTAAGATCAAAAATTTCATTCAATATAATGAAATTCTACCAAGCGCTGTGGTATATGGGACACAAAGACCATCGCACACTTCATTACCAGTCATGAAAAGACCTAATCAAAAGGTTGGTATTGTTTTGCCAAAGTTGCATTCTACTGTTGAATATGATCTTCTTGGCAAAATTTCAGATTGAATATATATAGAAAATAATCAATGATTTATTTGGTTATCATCATTTTTGTCACTCATAAATCGTACTTACTCAAGGCATACAAAGTCAAAATTTTATAATGAAAATATAACAATGATGTTGGCTATTGATCAGATTGTCCATAATAATGAAAATAACTAAACATTTTGAAGAATGTGAAAGTTTTTAAATAAGTTAAAATCAGTTTATTAGTAACCATACTACTTCAGGAAATTAACAAAGTAGTAAACATTTTTCTAAAGGAAAAATGAACATCTGGTTGGGATTAATTTAAAGCGGCTCTCGCTGAACTGCCGGTCAGTTAAGGATGGCTACTGATTGGTGGTAACAATCGCTCTTCAAGTAATTATGTAACCTAACAATTGCATTTTATAAGTCTGTTTAGATGAGCCTAGAGGGGTCTTTTCTGAAAAATATCAACGTCAATTTATAAGAACGAACTAAACACTTCTACTGATTATTTGACCACAACAGACACTGTAAATCTTTGGTTCTCCCAAAAATGTATGTTATAAAAACTATAGTACCTTCATACACATTTCCCTCATTAAGTTGTACGTCTGGCCATGAGTTGGCATAGTCTGTCAACAATTCTTGTTCGAATGCATTTCTGTCATCCTCAGTCGGTAGGACAACTTTGAATACTTCATCAAACTTTAGCTGATATGAGGAAATAATAGCAAATATTATACTTATATTATGATATAATATTATTTCATATTCAAAGATCGAAATAATAAAAATGATTTTGTCATTAACGTCTAGTAAGAATTTGTTGTTATAAGAACTGTAAATAAAGTCTATTATCCTTTATAATTCAGTTATTAAAAGAAACATCTAATCATATATTAGTATTGCAGTTTTATTATTGCTCAAAGATTCAAACGTATAAGTATGAGTTCTACAACAAAGTATAACTCAGTCTGGTTAGAATATTAAAAAAATAACGAAGAAACACATTTTTTTACTTTTATTGTCGTCGATTCTTCAACTGTCATATTAATATCGGCTGGGTCTCTTATTGTCAATCTCCAATTTAAGGTCAAATTGTATTCTGGTGGATCCGATAAGACCCTGAATTTCAGGTAATACAATCCAACTCCGGTAACTGTCAGATTATGAAATGTAACCCGGCCAGTTTCCTCATCGAAGGACGTATTTAAGATACCAGTTAAATTGGCATACACTGATGAATGAAGCAAACTGACTCTTGAAGACCACGTATGTTCATGCAAACAAAATGTTGAAGTTTGTTAATCCTGAAGAACTATGTCTAATGTTGTACATCCATGTTTTGCGTTTGCATATTACGATAAATGCCAAATGAACTATGATAATGCATTGAAATATATAAAAAGTTCAGCCGTATCTTTTCTATATTATGTCTAATAAAATGTCGACAATCATTTGTTTTTTTCACAAAGCGTTTACTTACTCTCCATGCATTGCATATTAAAATAAATGCCAAATAAAATATGATAATGCATTAATTAATACATAATTCGTTTTAGATCGATTATGAAGGAAGTTCTGCAACTTATATTAATCACTCTCGACACCTCATTCCTGATGGAATCCATCGCCACGAGGGTATGAGAAAAGAGTCCAGTTTCCCTTTTAATGCTGAGCCCCAAGCAAGGGAGCTACTGGTACCAATTTTCACGTCTTTGATATAACGCGGCCGGGAATCGAACCCAAGACCTCCCGCACTAGTAGCGGAAACTCTACCACTAGGCTATCGATGCTATGATAATGCACTGAAATATATAAAATGTTCAGCTGTATCTTATCTTTACTATGTCTTTAAAGGATAAAATGCCGATGATCATTTGATTTTTGACATAGCGTTTACTTACTCTCCATGCTATATATGTAATTATTTCATCCGTATGTTGATCCAGAAGATCGAGACTCACTGTAAATTGGTCATCTCTAAAGATATTACCGTCAGTCTGATTACAAACGTTTATTTTCAGTGGTCTTCCAAGTACATTAAAGGGTTTTGATGTCGGGGTAAAAAGTTCAGCTTCATTTGGGTAGATTACGTCAAAATCTAGAATATAGCCAGTCCCACTATGAGAGATAACAAGATCAGTAAAGTTGAACCATCCTTGCGAACAATTAATCGTAAGATTTCCATTAAGAACGGCCAATGGATGTCCAGTATCATTTCTTAAATTGACTGTTATTTTCCACTGTTCCAAGTTCCGTTACAGTATCACCCTGAAAAACACTCGTCTTTTTGAATGGATAAATCTCATTTCATATTTTTTTTATTACAACCATCATATAAACAGTAGCATGAAGGCGTTAATGTGTTGCTTATGTGTGTTGACCTGTGAATGTCGGAAATATGCATGTATAGTATGGTGAATAGTATATTAGTTGCCGGTACGGTCTGCGTAATTATATGTTCATGAACCTAGTGGTCTTTTCATGTTTGCTTTACCCGTTCATGTGCGCCTCTATATATATCTTCGGCGGTATTTTGCATCGTTAACTGTGGAAATTGTCTGTCCGTGAACTGAGTTATGGAGCAAAATCAAAAATAAAATGTAATAAATACTTTACGGTCCGGCTGTTTCAGGAGGTGTTTTAGTTTGCCCGATACAGAACTACTGGCCCAGCCTCTCCACTACATGTACATATGGTATTGTGGACCTGGCACTTAACTTGTGTAAAAACTACGTTGTTACATGTATACCGCAACTCCACATTCTAGACCTATCATAGTTAGTGGAAATATAGGAGGGAGGATATACTTCAAGGTCATATAATCAGAACATAGCTGCGTCTGGTAGGTAACTTAATCAAATTAAGGGCATAGGACATGTTTCATAATTTAATGACCATGCTCAGTTATATTCACACAATGTTTGACCGAGTATCTTGCAGTATATCCTCCCTCCTATATTGCCACAAACTATATAGGTCTAACTTGCGAAGTTACTGCGTAGTTCAACACAAGTAAGTGCCAGGTCCACAATATCTTATGGATTGGAGCGGCCGGGCCAATAGTTCTGTCTCGGGCAAACCAAAATCACCTCCTGAATTGATATCCCAGACCTTTAAATATTTATTACATTTTACTTTCGAGTCCGTTGACCAAGACACAAATATTTGGCTCTATAACACAGTTCACGTACATGATTCAAAGACAGACAATTTCCACAGTTAACAATGCAAAATACCGCCGAAGATATATATAGAGGCGCACATGAACGAGTAAAACAAACACGAATAGAACACTTACGCAGACCGTATCGACAGCTAATGTGCTATACACCAAACTATACATGCATATTTCCGACATTCACAGGTCAACACACATAAGCATCACATAAACGCCTTCGGATTTAGGAGGGATGCGTTGACTCCTTAGTGGAACTGTTCTACAGCATCATATGTAAGCTTAAAGCTGTGCTCGTTTCTAATATGTTATCTCTTTAATATACATTTACATAATTTTTGGAATAATGTGACATATACTTAACAAGTATTTCCAGTTTGTTTCTTTATCCAGGTACCATTTAATTAAGCTCAAGATCTGTGGAGTTCTAAAAAGTCTAATGCACCAAATTATGTAGCCCATGCACAACATATGTATCCCATTTGGTTTTTCGCCCAAAAACAATTTTCTAGCAAAGTGATCACCATAATTATCTTTTTCTGGGTGGGGTTTTGCATACAGAAGGTTTCAAAGGGCAAAATTTAAACAAGCGCAGTGCAATTACAATATTTTTCCATCTGTTGATAAAAATGTTGCTATTTTTCAGTTACACCGCTTCACGGATACGTTTTTCTCTGTCATTTCTACAAATACAGGTAAGATAAATGTACATATGTGCTAGTTAATGTATACTCGGTTGCATGCATCTCGATTTTTTGGCAAAACAATGTCATTTCCACAAGATTCAATCACAAATAAAAACCTCACCTGTTTTTCTGCGAAATTTTACCACATATGTACTTTAAGCGGTGCCCATTTGGGAATACATATGTTGGATCCCCTCACGTGAATAATGATGATAATTATAATAAAAATAATAATGATAACAAAAAACAAGAAACAATAGATAACTTCTCTACGTAAATTTGTATAAGGGTATGTGCATCAACAACTATTTGCAACAGATTTGGTAAGGAAACTTTGTTTTGATAACTATAAAAATGTAGTTGAACTCCGAAAAGCAAGAACTAGAATAATATGTGATTCTTTCTTTTTTGGATTCGCATGCATGTTCGCAAAGAAATATGCCTTTCAAAATTGACAATGACTCATAACATAGGTACCTTCTGGTTTATAGTATTATTTACTTATATACATGAAAGTCATTTCTATATGAGAATCCTAAAACTTTGTGATAAAAACATGACGATTTGAAAAGAAAACTACTGACTTACTTCGACCTTAAGAAATGTAATAACACCATAAAAATGAATAATTTCAAAAGAAGATTTAATTATTTACATAAAAATATGGAATCCTACAACATCTGTGATGTTTTTTTTAAGGAAATATGTTTGTCCTTTTCTAAATTTGTAATAACCTTTTTATATATCCGAAAATTTGTGTCAAAACTGAAGCTATTCTAATCCGAGTAACTACACAGTTTCTGATGATAAGACGAAAAATAATTTATTCTAAATAAACAAGAATTTTAATAAAATAAACACTATTTGAAAACTACAGACTAGACCAAGTTAAAAGAGTGCATAACTTTTCTAACATCCCTCGAATATATTAATAACAATTTCAGTCGTTAGATACACAGACTTAAAGGGTTGAGTATAAAAGACATAAGTGTATTGATTGCATGATATGTAAAACCACACACAAATCGGGCGATATTAATACACCCTCGTTGAGTGATATGTGCACACAATAGTCAACATAACTGTTTCCAGGTTTTAGAAAACTAAAGGTATTTACAAAATAAGTATAAGAAGTACGCGATCTAAGTTCAATTATAAATAAGATGAAATCTAACCATTTCAGTTTAAGTTAAAGAACCTTTTATATAATTGGCATTAACTGCATACTTTGCAAGGAATGATCACATATCGGTGGAAACTTTTTGTCTTTTTTATCATTCTGTCTTTCATGTTTGACAGTTGGGCAATTGCCTTGACATGTTATACAATGAAATTGAAGTCCGACAAAATCCTAGGTCATGGTTTTCAAACATATAAAATAAATACATAATTCAAACGTAAGGTACCCAAAGACAAAAACATTAAAAATGTTAAACAAACATTCTAACCAAAACACAACAATACAGCTACGTCAATGAACGTTTCAAGCAACCGTTGTCAAATGTCATTCTATTTTCAAAGAAATTCCGGAGACATTTCGCTTGAATGTGTCCATGCCAAAAGCAGCTTCAGTTTGAGTCTTTAGGCCTTTCCTTACATCCCAGGATGGTTCTTCATCATTAAGGACGTCTTCAACAGATAACTCTTGACCATCATCTTGGCGAGGAGAGTGCAATGCTGAAATGACATGAACAGGTATTACTTTATGTAAAATTGCAAAGCGCATGCTTTGGAAGAATTTTCACCATGCTGCATCATATCAATGTTTATTTAAAGAAGTTAGCTGAAGCATGTACAGTGAAAGTGGTTTTCAACTTGGTAGTGTTACATAAATCTAAAGAACATTAACGACAAATGACTATTAATCTTATTATATTCGATGCAATTTCCCCGTCCTAAGTAGGTTTGTAGAAACGGACTCTTGCACGATTTTAATAGACAATCAGTTCTCCATTATTCATGGCACCCATTGGTCAATTGTCTCGTAATAACTGAGAAACGTATAACAAAAGTGAACCGGAAACGGAAGCATCGTTATGTATGGTGGTAATTACCTTGTACAAGATTCATTGAAATAACCATTTTCAAGGTATCGTAATTATATACATACCGTGAACCTTTAGTTTTGGTGTTATTTTACATCTCCAGATGACCACAACAATAACAACAATCAAAAAATAAAACTAAAGGCGAATGCGATCAAAATAAGAAGCAAAACTGTCATCGCAGTATCTTCGTTCTTCTTGTCATCGGGCTAAATTTTGATGGAAAAGTGCATATAATTAGTTGCTACTTGCGATACTTAACATTTAAAAATATATCATGCTATGTCAGATAGGCCATATGGGTTGTGATAATGTATCTTTTTACATTGAACTTCAATCCTATCAATCCTATCAGATGCGTTTTTATTTTCAAAATGACTTTTATACTGTATATTACAATAACAGCTTTCACTCATATTCGTTCATTTTACTAGGTACTTTTCAACTACTGCAATCCATCAGAATTAAATACTAAAGCAAATGACGTACATACCACAAAACATAACAGTGAACTGTCTTGTTGTATATTTCCCAAGATGACTTCTTTATCTACTTTCCATTCCAAAGAGTGTCATGATTTTTTTTAATGCAATTTAAGTTTCTAATGTCTATATGTTACGCAAATATACTAAGATGACTTACTATATCGCCACATTTCACACCATAGAATGCAGTGTTATTTAACTGCATGTAAGATGACATCGTCAATGTAAAGTTGTTGTAGATGTACTGTGTTCCGTTGTAGATATCATCACAAATTTCGTAAACAGTTGAATTCAAATCCGCTACGGAGCCGGCAATAACAAACTCAACAACAATACTACCTATTAAATTACATAAGAAACAGCTTTTGTTATAAATTATTTAATAGATGATATACCTCCCCCTTTTAAGATCAAAAAGTTCATTCAATATAATGAAATTCTACCAAGCGCTGTGGTATATGGGACACAAAGACTATCGCACACTTCATTACCTGTCATGAAAAGACCTAATCTAAAGGTTGGTATTGTTTTGCCAAAGTTGCATTCTACTGTTGAATATGATCTTCTTGGCAAAATTTCAGATTGAATATATATAGAAAATAATCAATGATTTATTTGGTTATCATCATTTTTGTCACTCATAAATCGTACTTACTCAAGGCATACAAAGTCAAAATTTTATAATGAAAATATAACAATGGTGTTAGCGATTGATCAGATTGTCCATAATAATGAAAATAACTAAAACATTTTGAAGAATGTGAAAGTTTTTAAATAAATTAAAATCAGTTTATTAGTAACCATACTACTTCAGGAAATTAACAAAATAGTAAACTCTTTTCTAAAGGAAAAATGAACATCTGGTTGGGATTAATTTAAAGCGGCTCTCGCTGAACTGCCGGTCAGTTAAGGATGGCTACTGATTGGTGGTAACAATCGCTCTTCAAGTAATTATGTAACCTAACAATTGCATTTTATAAGTCTGTTTAGATGAGCCTAGAGGGGTCTTTTCTGAAAAATATCACGTCAATTATGAAGAACGAAATAAACACTTCTACTGATTATTTGACCACAACAGACACTGTAAATCTTTGGTTCTCCCAAAAATGTATGTTATAAAAACTATAGTACCTTCATACACATTTCCCTCATTAAGTTGTACGTCTGGCCATGAGTTGGCATAGTCTGTCAACAATTCTTGTTCGAATGCATTTCTGTCATCCTCAGTCGGTAGGACAACTTTGAATACTTCATCAAACTTTAGCTGATATGAGGAAATAATAGCAAATATTATACTTATATTATGATATAATATTATTTCATATTCAAAGATCGAAATAATAAAAATGATTTTGTCATTAACGTCTAGTAAGAATTTGTTGTTATAAGAACTGTAAATAAAGTCTATTATCCTTTATAATTCAGTTATTAAAAGAAACATCTAATCATATATTAGTATTGCAGTTTTATTATTGCTCAAAAATTCAAACGTATAAGTATGAGTTCTACAACAAAGTATAACTCAGTCTGGTTAGAATATTAAAAAAATAACGAAGAAACACATTTTTTTACTTTTATTGTCGTCGATTCTTCAACTGTCATATTAATATCGGCTGGGTCTCTTATTGTCAATCTCCAATTTAAGGTCAAATTGTATTCTGGTGGATCCGATAAGACCCTGAATTTCAGGTAATACAATCCAACTCCGGTAACTGTCAGATTATGAAATGTAACCCGGCCAGTTTCCTCATCGAAGGACGTATTTAAGATACCAGTTAAATTGGCATACACTGATGAATGAAGCAAACTGACTCTTGAAGACCACGTATGTTCATGCAAACAAAATGTTGAAGTTTGTTAATCCTGAAGAACTATGTCTAATGTTGTACATCCATGTTTTGCGTTTGCATATTACGATAAATGCCAAATGAACTATGATAATGCATTGAAATATATAAAAAGTTCAGCCGTATCTTTTCTATATTATGTCTAATAAAATGTCGACAATCATTTGTTTTTTTCACAAAGCGTTTACTTACTCTCCATGCATTGCATATTAAAATAAATGCCAAATAAAATATGATAATGCATTAGTTAATACATAATTCGTTTTAGATCGATTATGAAGGAAGTTCTGCAACTTATATTAATCACTCTCGACACCTCATTCCTGATGGAATCCATCGCCACGAGGGTATGAGAAAAGAGTCCAGTTTCCCTTTTAATGCTGAGCCCCAAGCAAGGGAGCTACTGGTACCAATTTTCACGTCTTTGATATAACGCGGCCGGGAATCGAACCCAAGACCTCCCGCACTAGTAGCGGAAACTCTACCACTAGGCTATCGATGCTATGATAATGCACTGAAATATATAAAATGTTCAGCTGTATCTTATCTTTACTATGTCTTTAAAGGATAAAATGCCGATGATCATTTGATTTTTGACATAGCGTTTACTTACTCTCCATGCTATATATGTAATTATTTCATCCGTATGTTGATCCAGAAGATCGAGACTCACTGTAAATTGGTCATCTCTAAAGATATTACCGTCAGTCTGATTACAAACGTTTATTTTCAGTGGTCTTCCAAGTACATTAAAGGGTTTTGATGTCAGGGTAAAAAGTTCTGCTTCATTTGGGTAGATTACGTCAAAATCTAGAATATAGCCAGTCCCACTATGAGAGATAACAAGATCAGTAAAGTTGAACCATCCTTGCGAACAATTAATCGTAAGATTTCCATTAAGAACGGCCAATGGATGTCCAGTATCATTTCTTAAATTGACTGTTATTTTCCACTGTTCCAAGTTCCGTTACAGTATCACCCTGAAAAACACTCGTCTTTTTGAATGGATAAATCTCATTTCATATTTTTTTTATTACAACCATCATATAAACAGTAGCACATCCATGCTTGACATTTGATATACTTGACAATGAAAAGACTCGGCACAAGATGGAAGTCTATAAATCAAATAAATAAAATGACTTCATATGCCTTTCCAATTCCAATTAAATACTGTTGAAAAGTCATGTGAAGTCCTTTTATTATATATATATATATATAGTAGAGAGAATTAATTAATACGAACTAAATCACCACCACAACATACCAGACCAATTACGGCAAAGCGCCTAGTAGTACAAACAAACACGCACATGCCACAGCAAGTCCACTAACCCAATAAGATTAGTTTCGATACTGCTTTATATACGAGCCCGAATTGTACTACACATTCGTACTGGTTCAACATTTGCATATATATACTCAAATATCTGTTTTCATGTCTCACAAATCAGTAGTGACTTTTTAGTCTTTATAACTGATTGGGACCAGAGAAGCTATATTTTCTCTCTCTGAAAGTTAACTGGATCTCGAGGATACATTGAATATATATAGATAATTTGCGTTAAGGGATATAATTATATTCAGAACAGTTGACTTTCCCATACGTGAGATCCGCTAGGATACAAGTTCGCATTATAAATTATTATATAGTAGAGAGAATTAATTAATACGAACTAAATCACCACCACAATATACCAGACCAATTACGGCAAAGCGCCTAGCAGTACAAACAAACACGCACATGCCACAGCAAGTCCACTAACCCAATAAGATTAGTTTCGATACTGCTTTATATACGAGCCCGAATTGTACTACACATTCGTACTGGTTCAACATTTGCATATATATACTCAAATCTCTGTTTTCATGTCTCACAAATCAGTAGTGACTTTTTAGTCTTTATAACTGATTGGGACCAGAGAAGCTATATTTTCTCTCTCTGAAAGTTAACTGGATCTCGAGGATACATTGAATATATATAGATAATTTGCGTTAAGGGATATAATTATATTCAGAACAGTTGACTTTCCCATACGTGAGATCCGCTAGGATACAAGTTCGCATTATAAATTATTATATAGTAGAGAGAATTAATTAATACGAACTAAATCACCACCACAATATACCAGACCAATTACGGCAAAGCGCCTAGCAGTACAAACGAACACGCACATGCCACAGCAAGTCCACTAACCCAATAAGATTAGTTTCGATACTGCTTTATATACGAGCCCGAATTGTACTACACATTCGTACTGGTTCAACATTTGCATATATATACTCAAATCTCTGTTTTCATGTCTCACAAATCAGTAGTGACTTTTTAGTCTTTATAACTGATTGGGACCAGAGAAGCTATATTTTCTCTCTCTGAAATATATATATAAATAGCTCGTAAATTAATAGATATTTAAATAAATGATATGATATGTAGTCGGTTTCTTTATAGCTAATTCTCCAGATGATGTGTAAACTTGTTGATGCAGTACGTTTTAATATGAATAACAGAAATTATTTATTAACGTTTATCTCTTCATTTTAGTGCAGATGTTAATCTGTACCGAACTTTCTTTTGTTTAGAATATTAGTCGTGTTTTCACATATCGAAATTTAATCTTAAATTAATGCAGTCTTAGACATGGCAAACTTATATTGCATTCAGTAATCATGGATTATCATTAATACAAAAATTGTAATAATAGAACATAAACTTCCTAAAACGGATCCATAATTCCAGATATTTTCAGCCATTGCAATAACACCACTTCTTTAAATTTTTTATGGGGCACTGGTGACTTTTCTTTTCAAGGGAGCTTTTAGGTAGCGCCTAGTTTCATATTATATCTTACCGTATATGAATATATTTTACGCAAAGTGTATAGCAATTAAACTAGCATATGCTCAATTTCGCCCTGTGCATGACAAATAATATGTACCTGACATTCTAAGCTAATAAATGGCTGAGACTGACAGTACTCTCATTGTGTTTAATTATATCTCATTTTAATATGATGAGTTGGCTGGTTCCTTATTCCTTATACCTGTTTCAAAATGAAGAGCAAATGTGATTGTTGAAAAACTGCATTGTCTTTAGCTATGTCGTGCGTCGTGTCTTATTGTCGCACGTAGTTTCGTAATATCTTGTCGTAATGTTGTGTTGTATTGTTGAAAGGTAGGAAATCATATTTTCTGATAATGCAACAAAACATTACGATAATGCAACACAATACTTTGGTACAGCATTACGATACTTTAGTCTAAAGAAATTCCTTTATCTGCGAAATACAAATGCGACTATGTAATTTACGTAAGTATCGGTGTATATTTTTCTCAATATTATATGATAAATGTAATGTAGACAGTCTTATTACAGATACCTATTTAAGATATATATATATATAGAGAGAGATAGAGCCGAAAAGAATTATTGCGGCAATTTTTGTGGAACAATGGAGATAACTCCAACAGAACTATATTGTACGCTTACAGTTGTAATCTCCCATAACCTGCATTGTGTACAATGGAAAAAGCAAACATAATTACTATGGAAGATCAAGGCTTTTATGGGCGAGCTGTAAAATGACCCGTGGATTGTTTTTAAAATAAAAAAAAAAAAACTCCACATAATTTCTTCAGTTGACATAATTATATTGTAACAAGTCAACAGCCATTTGATTTTGTTAGCCGTAAAAGAGCGACCAAATGTAAATCAGACAGACTTTGGTTAGGGCATATGGCATGAAACATGTGTTAACTAAACAGAACGGATGTAGAGATAATCTGTCATCAAGAACACATTATGTTCTATTAAAAGACCATTTGTGTTAACAGCCCATTTTTTGTCCTTTTTAAGGGAGGTGGTTTCTATCATATGAACTTCACGTATATCAAGATTTACTTGTTTTAAAACATATATCAAACAAATCTTAACAAATATTTTAAACTGAGTGAAACCTATCTGTTACATTTTGTTTTCAGTTATACTACGGACTGTGTTGTAATGCTCATGAATCTCCTTAGGTTTATTGCATAATAACTATTCTATTCAATGAACAATTGCCTGACAAAATGTCATAAAATGTAGTATTCAGGTACAAAGATTTGGTAATTAGGTTAAAATGAGGTAATTCTCCGAAGAAAACGAAGGAAAAAATTGTATAGCAATGGGAGGTTCGTGTTATGTCTGTGTGGACGTAAGGATGAAAATAGCGTTGTAATAATGTTTTTTTTTAATTTGGCCGATTTGATAAAATTAAATTTTGTCTTTACTACTGATACAATTGTACATTTCAGGATCAAAATGTTATCTACAAAAACCATCTTTTACCCTTTACAACTTCCAGAAAATACTTCAGTTAATAAAGACTAGTTTGCGTAGAGTAGAACAGAATAGATCTTATTCTGAAGCACCAATTATGGGCCTTCGCTGGCATATAAATGAAAAATAAATGCAACATTACAAAAAATCATAAAGTCACAAAGGCTTGATTTGGGATGATATGGAAAAAACTAAATAAACATAAAAGCACATGTACGTTAAAATCTAACAACTAAATATAAACCATGCCTATCTTTCATTGAAAATTTATAAAAACAAATTAATGTATAAAATCCTCATCAAATGTATACAACCTGGTCAGATATAAAATCTAACTGACCATGTAGAGATGCATTCAGAAAAAAAGAAATCATGTTGCGGTTTGTTGTACATTTATACACGAAGTTAGCACATTATTTTAAATAAAAACATGTTCATTCGTGTGTCATAGATTTCATGCTGCATTACGTAATAGTATCCATTTGTTTCAAAATGGATTTTAAGCATAAAATAACTTTACAGAAAGTATATTATGTTGAAGAAAAATTATCATTTTTTGTGTATTATTTTTAATAACCCAAATGTCTTTAACCATATTCAAGTCTTCGGATGATATCACTATAACGCTTCTGAAGTGATATTTGCTTTTTATAATCATTTCTTAATTAACATAGAGGTGTTCCCTTTGCTATTCAGATGTTATTGTAGGGATAATACACGTTTTTTTTGTGTATTAACGTCTGCAGAAGCCCGCGGGATTGTTTGTGACCGAGACCGAAAGTCGAGGTCACAAACATATCCGAAGGGCTTCTGCAGACGTTAATACATAAAACAAACGTGTATTGTCGCTATTCTTGCATAAAAAAAAAAACCATTACACGGCGACTTAATGCATTGTTTTCATATGTGATGACTTTATGACTCAGGTACATTTTTATTTACCATTCGGTTGTTCTTGGAAACGGTAATCATGTTTTAAATATCCATAACCTGGGCACATATATCAACAACACTACGAAAAGCGTGATTTGAAGGTTTTTGAGTATCTTATTTTTATTTCTAGTTATTACAAACGTTAGGCCTATATTGCCCATAACTTTGCATATAACTTAAAAATTTCATTAACAGGAACACAAATTTAAGAATAATAAATTTACATTCAAATTATTTTGAGTACGAACACATTTAGAGTACGGATGAGTACGAGGGTAGTGACTAGCTTTCAATGTTTATTATATGAATTCTGCGAAAAATCAGGTAAAAACATACTGACTGATACTAACAAAAATCATAAATATAATATACTAATTTATTCACAGTTATTTACAATAACTGAACAGACGCTTTGTAAAGGGAGTGAACTCTAAGAGAAGCTAGTGCGTACATTGATGGGGGCAGTACGTTTGGGGTTGAAAACTGATACAGCCAAACATAATATGGATTACATTGTATCTATAATGCTACATGAAGAGGTTGTTATAGAAGAAACAAGACGCAGATGCCAAATATCAGTGTGCGCAAAAATACATAAATATGGCCCTGGCAAAGCATTTCAAAAATAAAAATCATGTATTAACAGCACGTGAATTGCCTTGTTTGCACACGATTTTTCTCCCGTTTAAACATGAGCGGATCCAGTGATAAAAGTAGTTTTTATGCAAGAATACGCATTTGTCTTCTAGCACTTTTTACACCTCAGTCGGTAGGTCAGCATGCTTTTCATCCTTTCCTTACTGCATGTCCAAAGTTAATTTTATGAAATGTGCAGATAAATCTACAGTAATTGGTATTAATAATTTACTATTACTGATTTTATTTACACGTCTCTTACATTTGTTTTTTTTTTGTACTTGTAATTGGAAAGAAATCTTGCTTAGAACTTTAAGGCATTGTTTTATGTATTTCCGGCTTGAAATAAAAGCTATCTTACCTGATCTTTATCATCCTTTAGTACTTACATCTTTTGATATGAAGCGGAAGTCTTTTGATATTCTTCTAGGAACTGAAACAGAAATCGCTTCAATCTTTCACTTTTAAGAGACAGTCTGATCTGTGTAACACTGCAAAACAGGGAGGAGGAGCTAAAAGCAAAATGACGCCAAACTAACAGAATTTTAGGTCATATGGTGACTTTTTCAGTTTCTGTTGGTGGAGGAAGACCCCAGGTACCCCTTTGTGGATGGGACGAACCATTGACCTTCCGTAAGCCTGTTGGACAGCTTTCTTACATGAAATAATTCACCAAAGCGATATATCGACCCTCAGTAGTGAGGTAAAAGATTTGAGAACTGTATCAAATCAAGCCATAAATGAAGTCTCTATATGGCTGCAAAAGCCAAAATAACCAATTTTGTACATTAAAGGGGCTATAACTCTAGAACCCATGATGGAATCTGGCCAGTTCAAGAAATCAACCAAGATCTTATGGTGACACAAGTTTTGTGCAAGTTTGATTAAATTCAAATCATAAATGAAGCTGCTACATGTACTGTGCAGACAAGGTCAAAATAGCTAATTCTGGCCCTTTCAGGGCCCATAACTCTAAAATCCATAAAGGAATCTGGCCAGTTCAAGAAAAGAACCGAGATCTTACGGAGACAATTATTTAATGTCTTGACCTCGCATTAGCGAGCAATTGTGCTACTGTCAGACTTAGCGGGCTTGAAGAGTGAGTGATTTCCGTTTTACAGCGAATCAAGCGAGCTTGAAATCTCTCCAAGAGTTATTCAGTCAACTGCATAATAATGCATTTGGTCCTACTAAAATGACTTAGATATTTTCATTCAGAGCATTTTATTTACCTTTAAACACACTGTATTGCTGATGTCACCAAGCACACGACCATGTTTCACATTCTTCCTACCAACTGTGTTTGTAGTGTCCTGAAAATATATATTTATTTTTTTATGTCCTACATCAGGCGGAATATGTTGCTTAGATGTCGAGTGTATTGAAATTACTATCTCATTGTTATATTTCAAATACTTTACCACAGAAAATGAAAGTACAACAATGCAATATGGTTGTAATAGCTGTAAGCCGCTAACTGATCAATCATAAGAAAGTGTCCACAACCATGCTCAGTGTTTGGCAGGGGAACAATTTAGGCCCTTCCTTAATAAATGTGTTATCACAAATTTATCTGCAAACTAATCTGGTTTCGGTATGATTTTAAACAAGAGGGCCATGATGGCCCTATATCGCTCACCTGTTATCATTGCACTTAAGGACAAGAAGGTCCTCAGAAAAAATATCTAAATCCAAAGGACAGGAACAACAAAGGGACGAAATTTAACCAAAAAGAAGAAAACAATTCTTACAAGGTATAGATATGTCAAAAAACACCTAAAAATTGGAGGTACAATCCATGTTGTACCACAGAAAAGTGGTCTCGGTTTTTCCCTATGGCCAATAATAAAAAAGTTACTAAAAATAAGCTATTTATAGTAACGTAAAAGGGAAGTAATTAAAAAAAAATATTGTAAGTGAACAAAAGAAGGATCTGCCAAATAAATATGTTGGCATAAATGAAATTTCAGATCAGTATCTTCATTAGTTACGGAGATGTACCCATTTTAATTTGAAATAAAGGGAGGTAATCTGACATAAAATCTGTCCATAGTTATCTACCTGATTGTCTCAGTCCAACTAATAACAATAATGAAATTTCAAATAAGTCCTATAAGTACTTACTGATATAAATCCATTTTGATTAAAATCAGGGGAGGTAATCAGATATAAAATAACTCTGGAACCTACGACTGGATCTGATTTGTCATGGAATCCAAGATTTATTGTTGTTGAAGATATTTTTGAAGTTTGTATCAAATAAAACCACAAATGAAGTCTCTATATGGCTGCAAAAGCCAAAATAGCCGATTTTGGACCTTTAAGGGGCCATAACTCTTGAACCCAAGAAGGAATCTGGCCAGTTCAAGAAAGGAAGCAAGATCTTGTGTTGATACAAGTTGTGTGCAAGTTTGATTAAAATCAAATCATAAATGAAGCTGCTATTGTACAGACAAGGTCAAAATAGCTAATTTTGGCCCATTCAGGGGCCATAACTCTGGAACCCATAATGGGATCTGGCCAGTTCAAGAAAAGAGCCGACATCTTATGGTGATACAAGTTGTATGCAAGTTTGGTTAAAATAAAATCAATAATGAAACCACTATCGTGCAGACAAGAAATTGTTGACGGATGCACGGACGCACGCACAGACGACAGACGAAGGGTGATCACAAAAGCTCACCTTGTCACTATGTGACAGGTGAGCTAAAACGGATAAATAACTTCCATTAACAACTTTTTACAAGAGCTGTTTGTAAGACAGCGCACTCGACTTCCCTCTTTGCCAGTAAAAACATTATAATAATTTAACAAAAAAATCTAAGTTAAAAAGGGGTATAATTATGTCAAATCAGAGTTATGGTGACTGTTTCTCCTGATGTAAACTTTGATAATAAATAACTCCTTAGGTTTCAAGTCAAGTCAATAGCTTTGATAGTAACAGAGATATTTGACTAAATAAAAAAAGTTCATATAGGGTGCGTGACGTAATTCAGTGTGTGTTGTTGCACTATTTTTTTCTATTTAGTCCAGTATTGTCAATCCTATTAAGGCTATTGAACATATTTATGATATCTACATAATATTTATGCGTGTAGATGCGTATGTAATAAATAGGTTACTAGCTTTGTATCGGGAAATATGCACAAGTTCTTCAGCGGAAGAATATTGCGCTCCTAAAGTCGCGCAATATTTCCACTGAAGAACTCGCGCATATTTCCTGTTACAAAGCTAATAACCTATAAATACAGTTATTCTGTGGCCTGTATTTAAAGAATTATTTGCATGTATTGAAAACATACCTTTATCCCATCAACACTTGATTTATGGCTACTCAAATCAACCAGTACAGACAAATCTTCTTCTTCAAGCACACCTTTGTGATCCTGGAAAACAATACCCAAGTTCATAATTTTTGACTGGTTTTGATTCTTCTAACTCTGGTTGTATTTAACCAACATTTATGAAGTTTTAACTAACAGAAATGGGCAGATGTAATTTACCTATAGTATAGTATAATTACACAATTAAGTTAATCCAACTATAATTACATGAATATCATTTTCTAGGGGTGCTTTTTTAGAAAAAACAAATAGAACTTAACAATTAACCCTTGTCAATAGTTTTGAATCAACCATCTTGTAAACTGGCAGCCAGTTTACCTAACCAGAGCAAGAGGATTCTGTCACTCTGTGCCAGTATGGGATTGTTTTACGTGAGTAAATAGCAATTTTCCCACTTGAGTAAGATGTGGAGATTTTCAATAGTAGACATCATGTTTTGCCTAAGTCTAAATACTGAGAACACCTGTCTCACTCATAACTACCTTCACATAGATATTGCGCTCTAAAGGTCTATGTCAAAATGCCAGAAACTTGTGAGTTCTTTTTTCTTACAAATGATGCTACACCTTTTGCAAGTAGTTTAATGATAAATATAGGAACAAGGGAATCACCTCGGTAGCCTAGTGGTAGAGCGTCCGCTTCAAGTGCGGGAGGTCGTGGGTTCGATCCCCGGCCGCATCATACCAAAGACGTAAACAATGGTACTAGCAGGTCCATAATTTGTGCAATTTTGATGAATTATTTTTCAGAATGTAGATTTGGAATTTTTGCACTCATTTTGGGAAATTTAGATACTTTTTGGCATTGGAAATATAGCCAAGTAACCGCTATAACAGCTATAAAAACAGCCCAAAAGAAGCCCTGAGGAATTACCTATTGCCACAAAAGTTTAATTATACATAAATGTTTCACTTACACTGACAACATCTTTAAGACAAGGCACTAATGGAAGGATTCGTTGTGAAGAACCGTACTGCTGTGTCTGCTGACTTAGCACATTCATGGAACATGACTGTTCAATCTCTGCTGGAGGGATGTTTTCTGCGTCATCCTGCCTTGCAGTCTGAAAGTAAATTTAAGCTTAAGATTAAATTATATTCAACTGTAAAATTTTCTAATGACAAAATTTACATATATCCATCAACTGTCTACTTTTACATGACTGACCAGTCACAATCAACTTCACAACTGTATTTGATTATGTTTCAAAGCCATATGACAGATTAGGCAAAGTATGAAATGATATGAAAAATGTCCAACAACAATTCCAGACTGATTGTCACAAATTAAGCCCGTCATTGAACTCAGCCTTGTTCAAGGGCCAAAATCCAAGAGTACCTTTGACAATTTAGCTGGTTATCGAACCTGGCTGATTTGATGAAACTGTTCAACTTAGATGGTAAACCTCATATAATCTTTTCGCCAACCCGACTGAGAAAGTATAACCCTTCATGTGTTTTGTATAGTCCAGTAATATGTACAAGTATGCCCACGGGCAGAATGTTCAGCCCGCCAGCTGTCAACTGTGACCATGACCATGAGCCTAGGAACCTGGTTCTTGTGCATGACACTTTGTGTCATAATGGTGAACATTCATGCCAAGTTATATTAAAATCCCAATATGCATGAAGAAGAAATGGGCCGGACAAACTTTAATTTGACTACTGACCTCCAACTGTGACCCCGACCTTTAAAATAGGTACATACGGTTTGCGTATCACACAGTTTCTCATTGAGGTAAACATTCATGTCAAATATAAACAAGATTGGTCTGAGCTCACCGCAAGCAGGCTCGACAAAAATGGACTTTTTCATAATATATGAGCCGTGGCATGAGAAAACCAACATAGTGGCTTTGCGCATTCTGATCAGGATCAACCCTAAATGCCATTTCCTTTCAACTCCTACTGGAATTAGAGAAACTGTTAGGCAACTTAGTGAACAGTACTGATCCTGACCAGACTGCGCAGACTAGTCACAAAGTCACTATGTTTGTTTTCTCATGGCACGGCTCATAAAGCAATTTACAAAAGTCAAACCATTCGGTACTGGTGGTGGTTGGGGCAGATGAACATACATTCCTTACATACTTCGATGGCATGATTATGCCAAAATTGGCAACTGGAAATAATAATTACTGAAAACATGTGATGATACTTTATCCATGGCATTTACTTTAGAAAACAAAAACTAAGTCATACCTGAAAAACGGTTAGTACCGAACCTGGGATTAGGTCGTATTGCAACTTTCCTTCCAGCATTTCAGCTCTCATGTTTTTCTGGTATCATCTGCTGTTAAAATGTTTATGACATATCAAACTTCGCGAAGTTTTGAAGAGCAAATCTAATCTGCCAGCATTGCTAAGCCATTTCTTTCTCAAAGTCATGTCTGATTTACAACTTGGAAAGGTATGAGTTTTTAGATCAGGCGTGCTGAAACACTCCCGCACCCCTTTACGATACACCGAGGCATTTTAACGTTTTCCTTGATATAATTATCCAAAAACTACGTTATGACACAGAATATATAGCAAAGACAGCGAATATTGGATGAATGTATGTTGACAGTTTCAGCACTTCCGGTAGAATGAGAAATATTCCGCGAAAGATAAAAGTTACTGCGCATGCGCGATATTTGGGCACACTGACGTCATTCGTTCACACATGGCGGACTGCAGGTAAACAGCGGTATGAAGAAAAAATTAATTCGCATTAAGGGTACATGGACATAATAATCTCTGCATAAGCGGAAAAGTACTTCACACATGAATATAATTATGGAAAAAGCGGCTGCTCAATGTTGCTCAATCTCCTTTAAGGCAAAGAATGCAAAACTGAATAGCCTTTCGATTGAATAAAAGTCAGGAATATTCTGATAAAAAAGCTATTAACGAGTTTTATCACATGTTTGACGTTGCGGCAGTGTAATAAAGCCATGAAATAAAAACAATAATACACTAGTGTAATAAAGCTTTGACGTTGACGTCGTTTTTAGTATAGGAGACGTTGGTAAAATTGACTTGTTTATATAGTAAATGAGTGTAGAATATTTGATGTTTCAAAAAGAAAAACTAACATGTAATAAAAAGAATATTACATTTGTGTCTTTCCACATTGAATTTATCAAACTCGTTGAATAAAATTGATAAAATGCTCGGCAAAGCCTCGCATTTTATTATTATTCCTTCTCTTGAGAAGAAATATTATAGTTCAGTAAGTCACACTTGACTGAGCTACTCATACCGAAAGCTGTTGTCATTACAAGCTGGCCAATAAAACTCTGTGACCTTAGAAATAACCTCTGACGTTAAACTATTCTTTCCTAATTGAGGCGACTCTCTGACTGAACGTGTTCCGTGGATTACATATTACTAAACCCGAGGATGTTATTTTCTCCATTCTTGAGGAACATAACATGCATTCAGTCGACCAGACAGACATATATCAGCAAATTTAAATGTAAACAGCTAAATATTATCGTTACCTTGAAATGCGTAGTTAATATATGAAAACAAACCCCACTGCGACCCTCTAATTATGCGCAACAAATTCACGCATCGAATCGTAAATGATTAACCGGGTCAATGTTTTATTGCCGTATTTACTCTACTGAAAGTGGTAACAGATTTAATTTGTTGTTGGATTTAACAATTTATGTTAAATAACTAGCGTAAATACTTACTTGAATTTTTTTGGCAGTATAAAACAGACATTGCAACCAAACTTTTACAAGAAGATCATTTTATATTTATATAGATATGCCCTAGAAGAAACTTTTGCTATGCTTTAACTTGTTTTATTCAACTAGTTTAATAAATTCAATATGAAAGGACACTCATGTAATATCCTCTATTGAATTTGACTTCAACTTGTAATGATATCTAATTGCTCTAATTTTGGAATGATGTGATTACACCACGAGCTACAAATTATGCGCAAGTGACAAAGGATGACGCTTCAAATATCACAATTAAAGAAACCACAATATTGGATCAGATTAATTGAATAATGATGGTAAGAGAGTACCAAAATATCTAAACACAAGTAACCGCATAAATTGTCGTGTACGGATGAAGCGTTTTAAATCCTTTTTGTGCATTTCAATTATCTTTAAGTATTTCAGAGAAAAAACGTTAAATTATTTCTAGTAATTATCACTTGAAAAGCAGGAATTAAAAGTTTTACAATTTACTGAATATTACAAAAACAAGTGTCAACAGTCTCTTGCTACAACATTTGTACAAAGGTCAAAACACTTTGTATAACTAAAACATTCCACGATGGTTAATGGAGTGAAATAACAGATTAAGTGTAAAATCTTAATGCTAACTTACTGGTTAACAACTTTTAGATTAGTTAAATGTATTTATTAAAAATATCAGTAAAATCATTTGTAATCTAAATATAATAATTTTTCATGCTTTCTTCATGACTAGAGGTAAACGCACTATTTGCACGGGAATTTCAAGGTTTGACATCTATAGTCAAGCACGATTGTTAGCGCCGATTTTCTCCGCCTCGCACACATACCGGGCGAAACTGGCGTATAAGTCGAGCCGGCCTTATGACATTGTGAGATCCACTATGGCTATCAATTTGTAAAAAAAAAACAATGATAAAATAAGCCTAAAGAGCATTTCATTATCTTGATGATGTCCAAATAATAAAAAACTAGGCCTAAGCGTTCTGAAATTATCGTCCAGAAACAGTTTAACTGTTCTGAGTTACTGTGACCTTTACCTTTGACCTAATAACTTCAAAATCAGTCGGAGTCATCTGCTGGTCATGACCAACCTCCCTGTTAATTTTCATGATCCTAAGCCCAAGTGTTCTTGAGTTATGGTCCAAAACCGATTGGTCTACGGACTGACCGACATATCGACTGACCGACATCCGCAGAACAATATACCCCACCTTCTTCGAAGTGGGGCATAAAGAGGTCCACAATAGAGCCATAACTACATGAAAACAAGAATGTCACAATATACGCCCGTCACAGCACATTTCTTTACACTAGCACCTGTATTTGCAAATGAAATTTTAATTTTGTGGTTGTTTAGTAATTATTGTAATTCTTTTGTTTTTCTAAGTCAACAAAAAACTCCTAACCAGGTAGAGATACCTTAAAATACACCTAAAGTTTGAAAGTAACATCTATGTTGTACCACAGAAAAGTGGTCTTGGTTTTTCACTACGGTCAGTTGTAAAAAAGTTACAATATAAGTTATTTATAGTAACAACTAAGGGAAGTTAATCTTTAAAAAAAACAAGAGGGCCAAGATGGCCCTAGATCGCTCACCTGATAAACACACCATAACAGTGTAAACATGTTTGACCTAAGAATTTCATGGAAACAAATATTCTGGCCAATTTTCATTAGAATTGGACAAAAAATGTGGTCTCTTGAGTTTAAACAAGTAATCTATTTGATATGACCTAGTGACCTAGTTTTTGATACAAGATGACCCATATTCAAATCTGACTTAGATTTCATCAAGGCAATCATTCTGACCAAATTTTATGAAGATCAATTGAAAAATACAGCTTCTATCTCATACACAGGGTTTTTCTTTGAGTTGACCTAGTGACCTACTTTTTGACCACAGATGACCCATATTCAAACTTGACCTACATTTTATCAAGGCAATCATACTGACCAAATTTCATGAAGATCAATTGACAAATACAGCCTCTATCGCATACACAAGGTTTTTCTTTGATTTGACCTAGTGACCTAGTTTTTGTTTCCAGATGATACATAATCTAACTTGACCTAGATTTCATCAATGCAATCATTCTGACCAAATTTCATGAAGATCAATTGAAAATTGTAGCGTCTATCGCATACACAATGTTTTTCTTTGATTTAACCTAGTGACCTAGTTTTTGACCCGGATGATCCATATTCCAAACTTTCCTAGACTTTATCAAGGCAATCATTCTGACCAAAACTCATGAAGATCAGTTGAAAATTACAGCCTCTATCACATACACAAGGTTTTTCTTTGATTTGACCTAGTGACCTAGTTTTTAATCCTAAATAAACCATTTTCAAACTCAGCCTAGATTTTATCAAGGTTATTATTCTGACCAAAATTCATGAAGATCAACTGAAAAATACAGCCTCTATCGCATACACAAGGTTTTTCTTTGATTTGACCTAGTGACCTAGTTTTTGATCCCAGATAACCCATTTTCAAACTCGGCCTAGATTTTATCAAGGCAATTATTCTGACAAAACATCATGAAGATCAATTGAAAAATACAGCCTCTATCGCATACACAATGTTTTTCTTTGATTTGACCTAGTGACCTAGTTTTTGAACCCAGATGACCCATATTCCAACTTTTTGCTAGACTTTATCAAGGCAATCATTCTGACCAAAGATCAGTTGAAAATTACAGCCTCTATCGCATAGTTTACACAAGGTTTTTTTTCTTTGATTTGACCTAGTGACCTAGTTTTTGACCCTAAATAAACCATTTTCAAACTCGGCCTAGATTTTATCAAGGTTATCATTCTGATAAAAATTCATGAAGATCAATTGAAAAATACAGCCTCTATCGCATACACAAGGTTTTTCTTTGATTTGACCTAGTGACCTAGTTTTTGACCCCAGATAACCCATTTTCGAACTCGGCCTAGATTTTATCAAGTTAATCATTCTGACCAAATTTAATGAAGATCAATTGAAAAATACAGCCGCTATCGCATACACAAGCTAAATGTTGACGGACGACAAACAGACGGACGACGGACGCCGGAAATCGAGCGATCAGAAAAACTCACCTGAGCATTGCTCAGATGAGCTTAAAATACAAACTTCACGTAGGCAGTAACTATTTAATATATTTGTGTAGCTTACTGCATCAAAGTATGTAGACTGAAAACAATATTTTAGATATCATTTTCTGAAAAAAAAGTGTTATTTTAGCTGTAAAAATGATCCCGGATAAAATATTTGGAAAAGCTGGAGACAACTCCGCTATGACTTTACTGTAGGCTTAGGTGGCTATTGACCTAGTACCCCATGCAAACTATGCACGTTTTACGTCTGGGCGGGGAAAGGCATGCATAATTGCGTCAAGGATTGGCATTCTGAATAGAAAACTGTGTAAAGATCAAATAAGTAATGTCCTGGGGAAAGTGTAACATTTTCTTTGGAGAAATTTGTCAACAAACAGACGATTTTTTTTTAAAAAAAAAGTCACAATCCACAGAATTTCTCAAAGCAAAATATGTTGGAAAGGCTACTGCTGGAAAGAGAACAAACTCTACTACCCATATATATGCGTCAAAGTATGAGAAAAATCTACAAATATGAAAATATCAAAGAAATCAATTTCAGGACTGTTCGATGCATGACTGTCTTATCACACATTTAACATAGGTAGATTACTTTTCTATTGCACTGATATAACATGGACAGGATTAGGATGAACAAACGGTGTTCACTAAACAATTTCACTATAAAAACAGACTGTTTCCCTTGTGTAAAGAGGGCTTAGGGTAAGTCTCTACATATTTGTATTTTGTATGTATCGATATGCTTCGTTATACCGTAAAATCACATAAGGAAATTCCGCTAAAGGCATATTTATCGAGATACTTCTGTTTCTTGGATTGTTTTTGTATTCTTTTCTCCAGCTAATTTTATTTCCTTTTCTCGAGCCATTTTTATTTCAATTTCTCAAGTTGTTTCTATTTCCTTTCTCGACCAGTTTTTATTTCCTTTCTCATGCTGGTTTGGTTCCTTTCTCAGCCTAGTTTTGTTTCTTTTCTTCAGCTGATTTTATTTCCTTTTCTCCAGCTGTTTTTATATCCTTTTCTCAATCTGTTTCTATTTTGTTTTCTCCGGATTTTTCTCAATGTTAGAGACAATTTACCAGTAAATTAAATACTGCAGTGCAGACTACTGTTTCCGCATACCTAGCAATGAATAATATGACTCTCAGACAAAATGAACTGCCTAGGGAGTAGAGAATTTGGCAGTCTGAATAATACAATTTAAGTTATGAAAGAACAGTGCAGAGAAAGGAAGTGGAGTGTTTATTTTAAGTCATAACATAGATTTCTTCACATTTATTTCCAGAATCCAGTGCTCGGCATCAAGCAGGTAGGCAGTCGGTTATAAAGAAATAAGTAGAATAAGCCTTACGTATGCTTGAACATAACAGTATGCTTGAACATAAAAGTACATAAGGAAATTTTTAGGCTAGGTCTATGAACAGATATATCTGTCTATTTTTATACATGTTTGCAAGAATTAGCTTTGTAGTTAATAGTATTTCAGTTTGATTGACGCCATAATGTTCTCTTACCGGTCAACTTGATCTTTTCTGTACATTATTTTATGTTACAATAATTATAGCTTCATTTATAATTATGTAACAGAACAATATGGAGGCAAACAAAAGAACACTCAAACTGTATAAATGCATTTTTGTCTGGGATAAATAGCATAGTAAGTTCGTTATACATGCAACAAATCCTCAGTTAGAAAAATGGCAAAAATATATGTCAACGTTATCAACTGTCTTTATCAAACTGCTTTCTTGTATTATATGTGCAAAGTAGTGATTTTACAGTAAGGTCAAGTCAAACACTTTATTAGCGTCTCATCACATGTACAACATGTAAAAATTCATCATATAATAGTTAAAAGTACAAGTGTCTTTCTTAACAGAATTATAAGAGACGGATGAGATTAAATTATTGGCTTCAGATTTTAACATGTATATTAACTGTTTCATTATTTCTTATCAAAACTGCTAAAAGGTATGAAGAAAAGCTGTGGAACCCATATTAAAACGTTATAAAAGTAAATGCAAATTCATTATCACACTCCGAAATCTGACGTTTAAAATGGTGTAAAAGTTCAATTTACGATACACAAAAACCTGATTGTTATCCGACATTAAAAGCTCCTTATAAATGCCTTTAATTTGTTGTTGTTGTTTTTTTCAAACAATTATCAAGTTTTGGTTCCATAGAATCACAGCATCTTCAAACCCTTCGAATTAACTATGAGAAGACTAAATGAAATTAAAATGAAAAAAAAAACAATTGGTAGGAGCTATCTACTCGGCAATTTGACACTCTTCTGACATAAACAAGAATATAAAAAAAGGTTTATTTTATTAACTAGCTTACTAGTAAAGTTTTAACCAAAGCAGTGGTATAATTATAGGTTATTAGCTTTGTATCTGGAAATATGCACGAGTTCTAAGCGGAAATATTGCGCGACTTTAGGAGCGCAATATTCTTCCGCTGAAGAACGAGTGCATATTTCCCGATGCAAAGATAATAACCTTTTTATTACATACACATCTACACGTATAAATATAATGTAAATATCATAAATTTGTTCAATAGCCTGAATAGGATTGACAATACTAAACTAAATAGAAAAAAAAACAACACTGAATTACGTCACGCACCCGATATGAAATTCAGGCGTCAGTGTATGGAAAAATATTGACGTTTCCGGTACTAGTGTAACTTAATGGGGAATAGAAACGTGTATGTAATAATTTCATAATCGGCAAGCTAAACATATATAACTTATCATAAACTTCGCGATCCTCTTATATTACTGCGACCATGTATAGATTCATGGCAGCACCAACTGTGAATATTTTTTTTAATATTCAAGCTACAGAACATATCTCTTATTTGCAATATAATAAAGCCATTCTTTATTCATTTAGATTTTCATACCTCCCTTTCTCTTAACCTATCTGGTGCAACGCTACATCTAAATTTGGCTTTTGCACTTCTTTAATGAGGAGGCATTGCAAATTTCACATAATTTTCAGTAATAAGATCTGTCTTAAACAACGTTTATGTTCTAAATTTGTCTCTTCCATTTCCTGTGCAAGAGTTTTCATTGTTTACAGGTAATCTCCATTTATCAATTTCAATAGCCAAAAGTTTGGATTCAACACTTGCGACATATGACTTTGAGCAAACGTTATGCAAGTTACAAAACTGTTCAAGATTGATACTATCAAGCATATTTTTCACTCGGAATATTGTATTTTTACAATTTACACCTGAAACTACCTTTTACCAACAAAAATCCTTTTTATTTAGCCTTCATTCATTCGTGTTTACAAATTTACATTGCTGTCTTACAATAGCACCCTATTGGCTTCCATTTGTTCAGGTTTAACCTGTTAATTGCAGCCGAGTATTCTCTAAAGTAAACATGTTGCAAAATATGTAACTAAAACGAATACGTAAGTTAAACTTTAGCCTGCTAAATTTCTATAATGGACTGGTCCTTCATTCAATTTGGGCAGTAGCATTTATTATTCGAAGGGGTGTTTACCGAAAATTTACTGACTGAATAGCGAACAGTGCAGACCATGATCAGAATGCACGGATGTGCAGGCTGATCTTGGTCTGCACTGGTCGCAAAGGCAAAATCACTTGCCGCCAGCAGGTCAAAGGTTAACTATTTGCACGAAGATTGTACAAAAAATGATCATGTATATTTTTTAAAACAAAATGATCTAATTTCTCTTCCTGCTGGTTTGACAAGCCTGCTCGAGAATGTTTAGTTCCTTGTTTGATCAGATCTTTATTGGCGATCCTGTATTACAATACACCGGTAATTAACTTATTTTGTACAATGATAAATAGCCTTATTCACTGAAATAGCACCAATATCGAATATAACCATACCCGGACAATATTGTATAATTAATTAGAATTAATTATGTTTGTTCACTGATAAAAATTAACATCAATAGTTATTTTTCTCTTTAATTGTATTTCTATCTTTTAAACATTATCTAACTAATGTCCGCCTATTTTTTTTTTATTCTGTGATTGAAAAATTGATGGTCATTTTATTTCTATACACACTAGATAGCGAGACCCCACTAACAGCTACATGATGGATGTCAAAGCAACTCGGTCCCAGTGGACTTAAAATTGCCCATCATGGTGTCATCCACCTGGTCCAGAAAACACAAGTCCAGCTGTAATTTAATAATGGTGAACGCAAAACATGCTGTTTGTCTTGAAAAGTCAAGTCATGATCTCTTTTAATAAGATGTGTCTAATTCTATCAAATGTGAAACTGGCCCAAAATCTTACGAAGTTTGTAAACAACATCCCCATAAAAGCATAAGTTCCGTTAGAAACATAATTTCGCTAAAATTCTAATTTGTTGAATTATCTTAACATTATTTAAAGTTGCAAGAGTCATGGACGTAATGGAGGAGGTTTCATCGGGAGGAACCAACAGAGCTTTGAACAAACGAGTAAGAATAACCCAAACTATGTTATTTTATCAATTGCACTTTCTCAGTTTAAAAAACGTTATAAAATCGAACATGTACCCTTTGCTGATATATAAAGTGCTTAAGAAAAGTTATAGAAAGTCAAACAAATACCATACAAAATAAGTCGCCGGTGGTGATTAATGAATTGATGAATAAATATATCACTCTCTTTTTACACCTGCATATTTGTTCTATAGTAATTTTATCAGTAGAGATCAGTACTATTTTACATATATTCCAGGCCCTTCTTAAATATGGCATGCTTGGTCTCGCTGTAACAGCCATAGTTGTAACTGTGGCGGTGATTGAAGCAAAACGTTCAAGGTATGTATGTTTTTCCACTAGCAGCCGATCTCATTTAAAAGTATATTTTATTCGTCTAAATTCTTTGCTCAAAAGCAAACTTTGCGGAAGAAAACAATAATGGATCGTGAATCCACGCAATTTTACACCTTTCTTGTTACCTTTGTACTGACTCTGTTTGTACCAATACCGCCGACAACCTTTAGGTCATATGGCTATTTTTCAACTTTTAATGTTTGAAGAAGACGCCGGATAACAATAAAATTTGTTAGATCCTTTTGAATCACAAGATACCAAGCCACGACTTGGTTCGTCCCTTAAACCATCGGTGCACTACATGTAAGTCAGATGTGTTCCTATAATAACGACCCCTACCAGGGTTTGAACGCTTGCTTGAAACGGGCAAGTGATTCTTAGTCAATGACTTGGCCAAGGATTCCCCATATTGCTTTCCTATTTTTGAGGTGTTTTAACGCCTTTTGATTACATTTTACAACAATGAATATTTTAATGAGACTTCTCACAGTGGTAATTAAACATATGGTCTATGATTTGATGAAATAAGATTTGTATGACATTTGCCAATAAATAAAGAGATCCGCACATTTCAAACTGATTTAATGACATTTTTTAAATATAATATTTTATCTCGGAAAAGATGATAACATTGCTGTTTTAGTTAATTTTCTCATGGATTGCCTTTAATTTCATAACATAATTTTCATTTCCGTATGCCAAGTCCAGGATTTATTCTATGTTATCCGAATAAATTACGGTACGTCGATACTTCCGGTTTATCAAACGTGCAGAACTACCTTAACACAGTTATAGCTATGTATGAAACTGACTAATCCTCGCGTGGAGAGCAAACACTGCAAGAAAATATTTGATCACTTGTAAATGAAATCGCAAAAATTGGTAACGATACACCAGAACAAGGAAGCATAATAATCAAGACAAATTTTACCCCCGTCGTAAAAGGTCTTAAATGTAGAAAATAGATCACGAGCGCTACAACCAGTATTTTTTTCACTTAATGATTGGACAAAACGTTCCTATTGTGGATAAAGCAAATATTACATAACTAGAGAAGGAAGTACAATATCTGATACTATCTTGATACCTTATGGACATTGACCTACATCATCATTTCGGTAAACAAAAACTACTAGTATGTGATAAGATTATCTGCAATATTATTTAATCACAATATAATCGGAAAATGAATTACAAAACATTGAGGGAAAGTACAATATTAAAAACATTAACCGTGCAGGGAGATTATTGTGCTCCACGTGCAACAATCTTGATATAAATATGTCTTCCAGGTTTAAATAAAATTGGACAATGGGCAATGAATTTAAGGGTCTTAGTGAATATAACATTGATTTGTCTTAATGTACAGAAAGTATGCTTGTATGGAGAGTCAATCAGATAGAACACTTCATGCCTTCCGCTTTTATTTGGCGTCGGCCGTTTCCTGGACAACCTTTTACATATTTCGTATGTAATGAAATATTAACTTCTTAACATTTTGTTAGTAAAACTATTATCTGTTAAGGGCATAATGTATTTGCAGATATTTCTTATCTGTTTCCAGTGATTTAAAAGATTTACTTGACAGACTACCAGCAGGCGACACTGCGTCTGACTCGTCCCATCAGGATGTACCATTGAAGGGAAAATATCAACTAGCAGGTGAGTTACACATGTAATTAAACTACACGTATGCATATGAGATAACATGTAAATCCATGTGAAAAGGTTTTTGCACAATGTTAGGAACGCTTAAAGGATTAACAGACTATATAATTATTAGCTTTTATGATGTTGATGTTTAAATCGGTCACTTCCGTAAATTAAGTTCCCTTTAATATTGTCTACGTAAACAGTCAATATGATCTAATCAGTTTTTTAAAATTCATATCAAATATTCAATATACATGTATGTAATGGATGAATAAAGTAAATCGACATTGATCGATAAGATATTTTCAAAGTTCTTCCATAAACTGTATGTCTTTTATTTAATGACGCAAAAGGTATTTTTTTCATTGAAATATTTACTAAAGCAGTGACGTTGACGTCGTTTAAAGTATAGGAGATGTTGGTCGAATTCATTTGGTCTTTCCACTTCAGTAAACAGAATTTAAGGTAATTCAATTGTATATTTAGTATTATTTACGCATGAATGTTTTAAGTTGTCATATCATTTTAGTAATAAAGCCAGACAATCTTCACCAAAATTGTCAAGGGTCTGACTTTAAGCTGTCTTTTGCCGATGTGGACTACGCTCTATTGGGTTACAACATATTGAGAGGGTATCCCCTTGCAACTGGCCATGATCCCGGTTTTACGTTACCAATATTCAGGGCCGATTATTCATCCGGTGGCCAGACGGCAGATTGTAGGTATAGTGTCCCAGATGGACTTGTGATAATTCCTGACGTATCTTGTATTACTTCGTTTACGTCCACAACTGTTAGAAACAAATTTGAGTTTGCAAAAGCTTTGTCAACATCCGCACACGTTGAAGGAGGTGGCTGGGGTGTAAAGTTTTCTGCCAGTGCTGGTTACAAAAAATCTTCGTCCGAAATTGCAAAGGGTGAAAGTGTATATATAATTTCGACCGCGAAATGCCATTACTATTTCAGTAAATTAATAACCGATGCAGCTCCTCGCTTCGATGACGTGTTTATGCAATGGCTGCATAAACTGAACAACACACATTGGAAAGGCGACGGTCGGTCTCAGACATATATTGATTTTTTAGACAGATATGGGACACATTTTCCAACAGAAGTAACCTTTGGGGCTAGTTACACGTACGAATATACAATGTCGGCGCAGGATTACCAAACGAAAACCGAAAGCGGTGTAAATGTTGCTGCAGAGGCTAGTTATTCGGGACTCTTTAGTATTGGGGGTGGTTTTAGCTTAGATTCTTCTCAGAAACAATCGGCTTCGGAATTTTCAAAATCGGTGCAAACAAAAACGATAACAATAGGGGCAGCACCGCCGGCAAATGGGGATGCAATGACTTGGGCTTCAGAAGTTAAAACAAGTCCAGTCCCTACCAGTTATAAATTAGCGTCAATTGAGTCACTTTTCACAGACGAATACATGAAAACGCTAAACATTGGTCATTCTCGTATTCGAAAGAACATCGAAAATCAAAAATATAGATATTGCCAATTTCTCCAGGTCACTGGTCAGGTTGAGTCCTGTAGAGAGTTAGCTCCGGGTATAACACTAGAACGCACAAAGTTGCAAACAACCAACATGAACACAAGTGTTGTTGTATCAATCTCCGACTGCCTTGAACAGTGCTTGCAAAATGTTAATTGCGCTGCAATGTCTTATTGTGTCACATGTTCAAGTAACGTCACCGAATATAAAACATGTTACATGTTTAAAGAAATTAATTCTTCAAGATACAGTGCATTAAGGACAGATGACACATTTGTTTGGCAAAGTTACATCTTTTCGGATAAGGTCAACTATTCCATAGAATTTGTTAACACAGCCATCGTTGGGGTTGCTCGTGGATTAGAGGATGATAACGACAAAAAAGCCAGCAAGTCACGATGTGAAGAACTATGTATGAATGATGCTTACTGCGTGGCATATAGTCACTGCGACTGTACAGATAAAGTTTCACGTTGTCAGTTGTACAGTGAAGGACAGGTTAAAGGACTATACGTCGAATCAGGCACAAAAACAAGTTTCATTTCAAGTCGATTTTACGGACTCCGGACAACAACAATGTCACCAAATACATAATTCACCTGACAAAGAAAAAAAAGTTATCAGTAATTTCAATGGCTGAGTACTTCTTCACCTGACAAACAAAATTAATTATCAGTAGTTGCAGTGGCCGATCAATGTGCGGAATAAACGGTATAAAGCATACATTTGCATAAGAATATAGCATGTACTTAATATTGTTTTGTGTTGATTTTATTTGAGATTTCTATCTTCTAAAGTCAAGCAAATAAATCTGAAAATAAACTTCTTCATGCATCATACGTAAATCGCACAACAGTTTGCGAAATGTTTATCTTATATTATGTAATTTTACTTTAAATTAAACATTACATTAACCTGCTTATCAACTAAAGAGTACATTAATAGTGTTGCAATCAACGAGGGGTCAATGTATGTTTGAAGTTTTTGATTCAATAAAATAACATGACGGGGAAAAAAACACCTGTCTTCCGTTGATTTCTATGGTACGAACGTATTATATTTTTCTTTTTAGCACACATATTACAGCTTTCAAAATAAAATCTTCTGTATTGAATAACCCAAACTAAGATTGTTTTTAGCTCACCTGACGACGAAGTGCTCAATGTGAGCTTTTGTGATCGCCCTGTGTCCGTCAACAATTTGACTGTTAACACTCTAGAGGTCACAATTTTAGCCTAATCTTAATGAAACATGGTCAGAATGTTACCCTCAATAAAATCTTAGAGGAGTTTGGTATTGGGTCATCTGGGGTCAAAAACTAGGTCACCAGGTTAAATCAAAGGAAAAGCTTGTTAACAATGTAGAGGTCAAAATTTTAGCCCAATCTTAATGAAACTTAGTCAAAATGTTACCCTCAATAAAATCTTGGAGGAGTTTGATATTGGGTAATCTGGGATCAAAAACTAGGTCACCGGGTTAAATCAAAGGAAAAGCTTGTTAACAATCTAGAGGTCACAATTTTGACCCAATCTTAATGAAACTTAGTTAGAATGTTTCCCTCAATGAAGTCTTGGACGAGTTTGATATTGGGTTATCTGGGGTTAAAAACTAGGTCACCAGGTCAAATCAAAGGAAAAGCTTGTTAACACTCTAGAGGTCACAATTTTGGCCCAATCTTAATGAAACTTGGTCAGAATGTTACCCTCAACAAAATCTTACAGGAATTGTAAATTGGTTTATCTAGTGTTAAAAACAAGATCACCAGATGAAATCAAAGGAAAAGCATGTTAACACTGTAGAGTCCATATTTATGACTGTAACTTCTTGAAACTTAGTCAAATTATTGATCATGATAATTTTAAAATCCAGTTTGAATTTGGTTCATGTATGGTCAAAAACTAGGTCACCAGGTCAAATCAAAGGAAAAGCTAGTTAACACTCTAGAAGCCACATTTATGACCTAGTCTTAATGAAACTTGGTCAGGATGTTAATTCTTATGATATATACATCAAGTTCAAATATGGGTCAGGTGGAGTCAAAAACTAGGTCACCAGGTCAAATCAAAGGAAATTTTGAATATTAAGAACAGTATGGCTGTTTATTTTTCTCAATTTTGTTCTCTCTTATATAGGGAACAAAGCTCGAAAGAATGCCGTTTTAGTGCTTCATAGATAAAATTTTCAGACGTTTCTACCGTTTGTCAATCATGCTTTATTAAAAGAATGTAGACAGACACAAATGTAATTTTGTTTTTATCGCATATAAGCTTTTCTTTATGAAACAACAAAATGTCTTTTTTCTTTAAACATTCGTCGCTTTCGTAAATATCTTAATGACTAATTACCTCGTGAGACGTTAAATAAAATACATGCAGTTTATGGAAGGGCTAAGAAATTATCACATTAGAGAGTTTGAGATTTCAACCTTCGCCTTCCCCTTCAACGTCTCTCATATATATATTTGGGGTAAAACGTCAACAATATGCGTGGATTTTATTTATATCTGACGTTGCTACTAAATTTTTCCATGTAATTTCAATTAAACCTAAGACTTTGTTTTATTACTATGTGAAATAAAAAGCTTAGTTTCTGGATTTCTGCTTATTAAGTTATTCGATTATCCATATGTATAACTGGACTAAATTTGATGCGAAACACTATCAATAAGTATAAGAATATTAAAGTTTTGTTTGGCTAATGATTTTAACTAAATACATTGAATTGAACCTGGAAGTATGAAGTTATCAACTGATTTTGAGAAACTTTGAGATTTTGTTCAAACTTTAACTTCTACGGCATATTTGTGTCCTCAGGCGGTATTGATTATACCAGATGGGCCTGTTTGTCGTAAGAAGTGAAGTTTTTAACGTCTACGAAAGTCAAAACTTCAGTCTTTGTACATCTACTCTGTCCACATACACGGCATCAAAGACTGAAATCTGGATGGAGGCACATGGCATGACAGTCATTTTACTTGAAAAATGAATGATAACGCGCGATTATCATTTGGTGGAACATTTTATTTTAACCTCCAAATAGAATCAATCCGTTTCTGCCGGACACTTAATAAGATAATTGCGTTTTAATTATAAACATAAAATGGTACTAGTAAGACGGAATTTTTTTTGAAGTATCAGACAATTTTGATCTATGATATCATGATGCGAGAGGTTTCCTGTTAGCCGTATGGGATAGCTCAATCTCCATTCTTTACATGCACGGACCCAGAGGGGCATTTGGGTCAATCCCCCTTTGATTCTTACATTTTACAAAGAAAATCGGTCTTGAAAGTCGGTGTGACTACCCCCCCCCCCCCCCCCCCCCCCCCCCCCCCCCCCCCCCCTCCCACCTTAAAGTTGGTGTCCCTCTAACCAAAATACAAAATTCCTTGATCTGCACATGCTTCACTTATGAAATAGTATATTCAAACAAATACGTGTATATGCCCACATGTTATTTTGTGCGACAATTTTCGTCTTCACCTAACAGTTCTTGACTGTATCGCTAGACACAAGGTGAATTGGCACGATTATATTGTGCTGTCTGAGAGTTTGACATTATACAGAGTCAAACTGAGTGTCATGATGCCAAAACGAGAGTATCTTACATTTGTTTCAAATCGCTTGTTAAATGTATTAATTAAGTGTGTATATTGGCTTGTATTATCAACATAATTATCTTTTAAAAGGTTAGATTTTCAACAGGAACAGTCTACAAGTAAAACGCGTCTTTTAAGGAATTCGATGTACAAAGTACCAGTTCAAAGTAAAAAAAAACTTTAAGAAAAACTATGAAATGCTAGTCAACAGCTTTTGTGTTTGCTTCATCTCATATATTTAACTTCAAAGTATATCGAGAAATGCATTTGTTGTAGTTGATGTCTCATGTTTTTGTTTAAAAAATATTAACTGTAATATCTTTCAAGAACACCATCAACAATAGAATACGTTGATATGATTATCATTTTTATTTCCTCTATTCGATTTACATTATGCTATTTTATATAAATGCAATTTTGCCTTAAGGGCCATACTGACCGAAGGAATTGTCTTCAGAAAGGACCAAGATCGTGTGTGATACAATTGTTGCAGTTTGTTAAAACCTCTATATAATAAGCTGCTATTGTGCAAACAAGGTCAAAATAGTTATTTTTGGCCCTTTCAGGGGCCATAACTCTGGAACCCATTATGGGATCTGGCCGTTTTTTTTGTTGTTTTTTTTTTGTTTTTTTTTTTGTAATCGCACTAATATCCATGTGATGATATGTTAATTGAAATGTTTTTATTTAATTTTCATTTCTAAAACCTCTTGTAAAAGTCCTGCACTTTCGGACAATTGATATCAAAATGCACGAGAAAAACGATCATAATTGCAGACAAATTGAATGGGCGGATTAAAAGAAGTAAGGTTTATTCTAAAGTTTAAAATCTCAAGAAATTTTAATCGAACTTCAACTTCATACGTTAACTTCGCAAGAGACGTTGAAGGGGAAGGCGAAGTTTGAAATCTCAAACTCTCTATTAATCAATGTTGCTTTACTTTACATATCCATTACATATATCATTGAATGTTTAGTTGAATTGAATTTCAAAACACTGATTATATAGATTATATGAAACATCAACATAATAAATCTAATGATTATATTGTCTCTCAATCCTTTAAACGTACATTGTGCAGATTTATATGTTATGTCATATGCGGACGTGTAGTTTGGATACACATTGTGAAACTCACCTGCTAGTTTATACGTGCCCTTCCATGGTACATCCTGATGTGACGAGTCAGCAGCTGTGTCTTCTGCTGGTAGTTTGTCAAGTAAATCTTTAAAATCACTGGAAACAGACAAGAAATTATCTGAAAAAATATATTTCCCTTAATGGATAATTGTTTTACTAAATAGATATTTCATTACATACGAAATATGTAAAAGGTTGCCCAACAAACGGTCATTGTTATGGGAATGGTGCTAAATAATAGCGGAAGGCATGAAGTGATCTATCTGATTGACAGTCTTTCTATCCGAGCGAACTTTCCGTTCTTTAGGAGATGTGTCCTACACAAGTTAGTGTTATATTCACTCAGGTCCTTAAATTGTCCAATTTTCTTTAAAATTGAAAATAAAATCTATGTTAAATTTGTTGTACGTGCAGCACACTTATGTCTCCCTTCACAGTTACTGTTTTGAATATTTTACTTTCTCTCACATTTCTTTTAAATTTCGATGTAAATGAGATGTGGAACCAAAATTTGCAGTCCTGTTTGGCGCCATGTAACTTATACTGTGTTGGTGCTCCGTAAAACCCAAATAAATAAATAAATGTGACTCATTTTCCATTATATTGATCTTATAACATACTAGTGGTTTTTGTTTTTGTTCCTTCTCTGTTTATGTCATATTTGCTTTATCCACAGTCAGGTTGTCCTGTTCAAACATTGCTGGTTGTAACGCAAGTTATCTATTCTCTACCTTTAAGATCTGTTATGACGGGGGTACAATTTGTCAAGATTATTATACTTCCTTGTCCTTGTGTATCGTTATTACCCTTTACAAGTGATCGAATATTTTGTGTCAGCTAGAACTGTGAAACCAAAATTATTGGCGTACCGTAATTTATCTAAAATCTGGAGTGGGCATACGGAAATAAAAATAATTTTATGAAATGAAAGGCAATCCATGTGTAAATTAACTAAAACAGCAATGTTACTATCTTTTTTCAAGATAAAATATTACATTGAAACGTTTGATACATTAAGTAAGTCCAAAAATGTATTGAAATAGCTTTAAATGTGCGGATCTCTTTACTTATAGGCAAATGTCATACAAATTTTATTTCATCATATCATAGACCATATGTTCATTTACAACATGTTTACCACTTTGCAAACATATTATCAACAATGTGATTTTCCCATAGACTTCCATATGAAAACTTGTGTGTGGTTTAAATTTTTCAAATCAGTCTTACCAAAAATGGAGCATATGACCCACATTTTGACAATTTTCTGAATATTTTTTGCAGTTTGAAAATTTAACAGTATATAATCTAAAATTAGATCGGCCGTCAGTAAAATACATACATACCTTGAACGTTTTGCTTCAACCACCGCCACAGTTATAACTATGACTGTAACAGCGAGGCCAATCATTCCATATTTAAGAAATGCCTGGAATATATGTAAAATAGTATTGTTTTCTACTGAAAAAATGTTATGGAACAAATATGCAAGTGTAAAAAGAGAATGATATCTTTATTACCGGCGACTTATTTTGATTGGTAATTGCATGATTTCTATAATAATGACTATTCTAAAGTACTTTATATATCAGCAAGGGGTATATGTTCAATTTAAAAACGTCTTATAAACTGAGATACTGCAATTAATAAAATAAAATATTTGGGTTATTCTTACTCTTTTGTTCCAAGCTCTGTTAGTACTGCCCGTTGACACGTCCATTATGTCCATGCCTCTTGCAACTTTAAATAATGTTAAAATAATTAAACATATTAAAAGATTAGCGAAAGTATGTCTCTTATGCGTTTACAGGGATGTTGTCTACAAACTTCGCAAGATTTTGGGTCAGCTTCACATTTGATAGATTTAGCTTCTCAATAAGTTGGACTGTTTTTGCAAAACATGTTGGCGTTTAGTCCAATAAGTTGACGTTGCTTTCATCTTTAGCATGGATTCGGTACAGAGGAAACTTACCATGTTAGCATTTTTGTCACTGTCACTGACCATCCTTTGACCGTTTTCGTATATTTAATGAATATTTCTTGATGCTCTGTTTTCTGCAAATGCGGCGAGGGCATTCGTTTATGGTTCTTTATGGTTCTTGCTTTTTATATAAATTGACGAGAGCATTTTCATCTTTAAAAGCGATGCCTTCTGATACTGTAAGGAATTTACCTTGCGGGATACCTTGCTGTGTTTCTTTGTTCGTTTCATTCTTGTCATCTGTATCTTTTACCTTTTGCACGTATTTTGTGTATATCTTAACACCTTTACCTACTGGATACGATTGATTCTGCCTTTGCGACCATTGCAGATCCTAACCAGCATGCACATCCGTGCAGTCTGATCAAGATCTGCACTGTTCACCATTCAGTCAGTATCTTTTACGTAAAGACCCTTTATAATAGTTAAAGGAACTGTCCAAATTGAATGATGGACAAGTTCATTCAAGAAATTTAGCAGTGTACGTGTCAATCATGTACATATTCATAATAAACGCTGTAACGTGTTTGCGGTTTATGGAGCCTGTGTTCTTTAAACTTCACTTGGTTATGTTTGTTTAGAAATGCAGCGCCGCGCCATAAAACATAATTTGGTATCTATAACACTTTACAGGTTTCCAATTGTTGACAACAGTACTTCGTTCGAGGGCTGAACGAAAATACTGTCTTTTGTTAGAGTTTACTACAACCCTAGAAACACTAATAACACAGATACATTTCTAAAATTACAAAATGTTAACCTTAAAGCTACTTTTTATACGATTAAAACTTTAACATTAAAGATATGATGATACATTATATGTTTTTGTTAATTAACTTATAGAAAATAACTGAAGACAATTAGCTTACCTACTCAAAGAAAATATTTCTAGCCAAAACACGCCAAATGCACCTTGGCAGGAAAAATATCAAATTTGTAATGATAAAAAATAGTTATACGGCTCTTTTTTGTAAATGAAAGATAACATATCGCAGTTGTCAGGTAACACATCAAGGCTCTAGGTTATGAAAAGTCAAAACAGAACCGATTGGTTTAAAATGTTTCAGTAAGGTGCAATCAAAATCCTTTTGACTGATAATTTGATGCGATTAGAAAAAAAAGCGGAAGTAATTCTACTGTGAACGGAAGTTATGCTTTCTCAATATTAAACTGAAACTGAAACTGATTTATTTGATTAAATGCCTATTTCAATACAATGACATATTCAATGTAGGGACTTACCCTAAGCCCTCTTTACACACGGGAAACAATCTTTTTATAGAGTAAAATTGTTGAGTGAACAGCGTTTGTCTATCATAATCCTGTCCATGTTATACCAGTGCTGTTATCTGCTATACATGAAAACACAGTCATGCATCTAACTCCTGAAATTGATTTATTTGATGTTCTCATATTTCTAGATATTTTGTACATACTTTGACGCATATATAGGCCTATGGGTAGCAGAGATCATTCTCGCTTCAGCAATATCTTTCTCAACATATTTTACCTAGCAAACCTATTGGGTTTTAACATTAAAAATCGTCTGTTCGTCGACAAATTTCGCTTCAAATCATGCATGATTTTCTTTTGTGCCTTAAGGTACAAATTTCTACAAAATGCTTCATCCCCTTCCGTTTGGATCCGTCCATATCCGTCCATATTTACATACACGTTTGTTCGTTTTATGGACTGAACGTGTATAGGTCGACCACATTTCAGATCCGTGACCAATTATGCAGAACAGCTGATTCGCCAAAAAAAAGGATAGGATGACATATATGTAATACATAGTAAAGCGGTATAAGTTACGGATGAATATAAACGAGTGCATGACCCAAAGGATATGGCGTTGGCTTAAAAGCTTTCTTTTCGAGGATCGAGCCTTGGAAAGTTCACATTTGTATTTTTTTTCAGTCGTTTGTTTTAATAAAGACCTTATTACGGAGGGTCTGCAAATAGTTTCATCTTCAGACTGTTCTAGGTGTACTGACCATGTACTCTCAGTTTGACAGAAATACTGGGAGTTAGATATTGCTATAAACGATCTTCTAGCACCAGAGATCATCGAGCTTAACTCGGATCCCGATTCAACATCTGACTAAGGGACTGATACAGCTGAAGGTTGGTAGAAACAATGATAGAAAAATTAAGCCAAACATTATTACTAAAATATATAAAAATAGCGTTTACTAGAGAAAAAATAAGGCAGAATAATAGGCTTGAAATCGCACCTCACGGTTTTAAATCATTACGCTCTACCAATTGCGCCAGCGATATAACCAAGTTCATTGTACAACTCGTTTAAATGGTTCAACCGTGTTGTTGTACTTACAAAATAAACTGGTCCGGTTTAAAGGTTTGTCACGGATACGATATTTCTATCAAATGCTTCTTCTCCTTCCGTTTGGGTCCGTCCATGTTTACAACACGTCTGTTTATTTTATGGACAGTGAAGAAAGCATGCATATCAACTTACTCTATAGAGATTTACCCAAAGGTATGGACCGAATATCGATATAACCCATTTGAAAAAGCGTGTATTCCGTCACGGCTTGAAACACGCGGTCGAACTACACAAGAAAGTTTTAGCGGAGTTGTCTCCATTTTTCCAGATATTTTACTCGGATTTCTTTTCAGCTCAAATAACTCTTTTTCAGAAACTGATATCTGAAATATTTTTCAGACAGCGTACTTTGACGCAGTTAGTTAAAAATATATATATAATAAATAGTGCCTGCTTGAAGTTTGTATTTTAGTTACAATGCCTATTCAATGGCCTTTTTCATAAACAAACTCTAAGACATTGATGATATTTAATGTACACATTCGCATAATGTTAAAATCTAAGTTACACATAGCAACTGCTGTTATCGCATATAAAACAATTATCAATATATTTGAAACAAAGGTAAAAAGTCCCTAACATAAGTGACTTAATATTGTTTTTAATGTTTCAAGTGATTCACCTCTTTGCTTAATGCTAAAGGCAGTTCATTCCAAAGTTTTGGATCAATAGTACAGAAAATTTTGCCATTAATTTTTTTTTACACTTGTTGTATGGAACAGCATAGCGACATTCAGAATTTCCTCACGTTCTCACTCCTTGCCTACTAAGAACATACTGTGTATTAAGCAGTTCTGCTAAATACAAAGGTGTTCTGCATACAAAGCTTGTTTGGATCTGTCACTGGTAAGGTCAGACTTTGCACACATGTTTTGAATACGTTGCACCTTACGCACCTCACCGTTAGTTACACCATACAGAATGATACTGCAGCAATCCTGTTTTGAAGTAACTAGGGACAAAACTAAAATTTCAGTGGCTGTTTTTGTTGAATATTTTCGGATATCTTAACTCTTAGTTAATTCCACATGACTTTACGACATTTGCGATTTACATGATAAGTTCAAAGTTTCATAAAAATGGCCAAAGATAACTAATCGTGCGTTCATATTTGATGTCATCACCAGCAATGTAATGCGAATTTGTAAAACATTTGTTCAGTTGAGGTCTACTACCAAATATAGCAAATTCAGTTTTTGAAGTGTTCATTTTCGGTTTGTTTCTATTCATCCAGTCATTGATTGTAACTGTGCACCGTTCGAGGTCTCTGATTGCTTGTGATTCTATAGGAACAGATGTGGGACGAAAGCATTTATTTGCTTTATGGTCATCAGCAAAACCGTAGAGGGATATTTATTTTGGAATGGCATCAAATAGTGTTCCAGCGTATATGAGATATGAGCCACGGACCAAGGCAACTGCCTTCAAGCACACATAATTTTACAGACACCGTACTGTGCTTTTAGGACATCTAGCAGAATGTCTTTGCCGACAGCGTCAAATACCCCATTGAGTAACTTGCAATAAGGGCCGTGACTTCCTATCTATCCATATCACTAAGAAGATCATTAACCTAAAAATTCACAGGAGTGATATTTCCTTTATGCAGACTGGTTTTAAGGCAAAATACTGTTATGAATTACATCTTCATTTAATCTGAGAAGCTTACTCAGTAAGTTTTGACAGAAACGATAACTTATTCACAAGACAATAGTTGGGAAGCTCTAGTTCAATACTAGCTTTTTAGCAGGAGTCTAGCAACAGCTTTTTTTTCTCCGGTAAAACATCTTGTTGCAATGAGAGATTCACCAATTTAGTGATGCTAGGCAGAAATTCATTTACAAGTGATTTGAATGCGTGTCGTTCAGTTCAATGGTTATTTTTTTTATCACTTCACTTCAATTCAGCAAAACTATTTCTATTAAGAATAAAATGCAATTTTATTCACTATTTTGAAGTTTTATTTGATAAAAGTGTTAAAATTCAGATATCTAAATAATGGACCTTTAAACATCATTACATGATCATAATAATTGTGTTTTACTGCGTGTTCCCCTATCAAAATATGTGAAAAAGATCCTTTGGAAGCATAGAACGCAACCAAACATAATAGCAGACTCGGTTTGACTGAGTCTGTTCATGAGAGGTAAAGAAATTTGCGGCACCCTCACTCCTGAGGGGAGAAATGTCGGAGAAATGTTATTTAAACTACCCACTGGTGGTGAACGGTTGTGCCACTGACCGTTTCAAGATAGTACCCTCCTACGATTCTTCTGTATATATGTTTATGTCTGTTTGTTACTTTCGACTTTGTAGACATATGTCATATGCTCAGCAGTGTGTACATTTACGCACGTTCATTTATCCCCTTTTTCACGTGGCTGTTGTATGGTTGGCTGCATTCATTTGAAAATGGATTTTCCTATCAGATTGATTTAAACATATTTTATTTCCCGATAGTACATTTCAAATGATTATTTACATACATAAATTCTGGATTGGACTGGAAGCCAGTAGGTTTATTGAAGTCCTTTCCTATCAGAGTTTTGTCCTTTGCTTTAAATGTTATAGCAAATATTTAAAAACGTATAAAAGAGTGTTGTTTTTTTTTAATTTGCATCGTGATAGGGTAGACTTAAATAAAAAAATCTCTTTTCATTGGTATAAAATCACAATCAAATCCATTCAGAATTTTTTATCCTAACAAAATAAATAAATAAAAAAATGATTATAATCAAAATCAGAAGAATTGTAGGGATTTGTATGTATATGTAGAAAAAAAACATGGAGCAAATTATTTCTTATTATTATTTCTTAAGTTGTAGCCGACTTTTGATGTAGAGGGCGTAATATTATTACTTACTAGATTTGTTTGATGGGGATGTTAAGGGTACATGGTAAATGACTATTTTTGACGTGAAACGTTAAAAATTACAAAAAGGCAATTTAGCGTTTGAGCCGCGCCATGAGAAAAACAACATAATGCATTTGTGACCAGCATGGATCAAGACCAGCCTGCGCATTCGCGCAGTCTGGTCAGGATCCATACTGTTCACTTTCAAAGCCTATTGCAATTAGAGAAACCGTTAGCGAACAGCATGGATCCTGACCAGACTGCGCGGATGCGCAGGCTGGTCTGGATCCATGCTGGTCGCAAACCTACTATGTTGGTTTTTTTATGGCTCGGCTCATATATTTCCTCGCTATCTAGTGTGTATTGAAATAAAATGACCATTAATTTTTCAGTCACAGAATAAAAAAAATAGGCGGACATTAGTTAGATAATTTTTGAAAGAATAGAAATACAATCAAACAGGAAAATAACTATTGATGTTAATTTGTATCAGTGAACAAACATAATTAATTCTAATTAATTATACAATATTGTCCGGGTATGGTTATATTCGATATTGATGCTATTTCAGTGAATAAGGCTATTTACAAAATAAGTTAATTATATTGTATTGTAGGATCGCCAATAAAGATCTGATAAAACAAGGAACTAAACATTCTCGACCAGGCTTGTCAAACCAGCAGCAAGAGAAATTAGATCATTTTGTTTTAAAAATGTACATGATTCAAAATTTGTTTGTACAATCTTCGTGCAAACAGTTAACTTACGTATTCGTTTTAGTTACATCTTTTGCAACATGTTAACTTTAGAGAATACTCTGCTGCAATTAACAGGTTAAACCTGAACAAACGGAAGCCAATAGGGTGCTATTGTAAGACAGCAATGTAAATTTGTAAACACGGATGAATGAAGGCTAAATAAAAAGGTTTTTTGTTGGTAAAAGGTAGTTTCAGGTGTAAATTGTAAAAATACTATATTCCGAGTGAAATATATGCTTGATAGTATCAATCTTGAACAGTTTTGTAACTTACATAACGTTTGCCCAATTCAAAGGTCGCAAGTGTTGAATCCAAACTTTTGGCTATTGAAATTGATAAATGGAGATTACCTGTAAACAATGAAAACTCTTGCACAGGAAATGGAAGAGATAAATTTAGAACAAATACGTTGATTAAGACAGATCTTATTACTGAAAATTATGTGAAATTTTCAATGCCTCCTCATTAAAGAAGTGCAAAAGCCAAATTTAGATGTAGCGTTGCACTAGATAGGTTAAGAGAAAGGGAGGTATGAAAACCTAAATGAACAAAGAATTGCTTTATTATATTGCAAATAAGAGATATGTTCTGTAGCTTGAATATTAAAAAAAAGATATTCACAGTTGGTGCTGCCATAAATCTATACATGGTCGCAGTAATATAAGAGGATCGCCTAAGTTTATGATAAGTTATATAAGTTCAGCTTACCGATTATGAAATTATACCACTGCTTTTGCTAAAACTTTACTAGTAAGCCAGTTAATAAAATTAATCCTTTTTATTTTTTATATTACTTGTTTATGTCAGAAGAGTGTCAAATTGCCGAGTATGCTGTCATAACACAGCTCCTACCAATTGTTTTTCCATTTTAATTTCATTTAGTCTTCTCATAGTTAATGTGAAGGGTTCGAAGATGTTGTGATTCTATGGAACAAAAAAAAACCCCAACAATTTAAAGGCATTTATAAGGAGCTTTTAATGTCGGATAACAATAAGGTTTCTTGTATCGTAAATTGAACTTTTACACCATTTTAAACATTAGATTTCGGAGTGTGGTATAATGAATTTATATGTATTTTAATAACTGTTTAACTGTTCCACAGCTTTCTTCATACCGTTTTGCAGTTTTGATAAGAAATAATGAAACAGTTAATATAAATGTTAAAATCTGAAGCCAATGAGTTAATCTCATACATCTCTTATATTTCTGTAATGAAAGACACTTACTTTTATCTGTTTTATGATGATCTTTTTGTATATTGTACATGTGATAAGACGCTAATAAAATATTTGACTTGACTTGACTGTAAAATCACTACCTTGCATATCGAGGGTTCAACGCAATAAGGGCGTATCTACATATAATAGTTATATGTAGATACGCCCTTATTGCGTTGAACCCTCGATATGTAATCAAGAAACCAGTTTGATCAAGACAGTTGATAACGATGACATATATTTTTTTTTGCCATTTTTCGAACTGGGGATTTGTTGTATGTATAATGAACTAAATATGCTATCTACCCTAGACAAAAATGCATTTATACAGTTTGAGTTTCCCTTTGTTTGCCTCCATATATTGTTCTGTTACATAATTATTTATGAAGCTATAATTATTGTATCATAAAATAATATACAGAAAAGATCCAGTTGAAAAAAAACTATGACTTATCGCAGAAAGTGCCGAAAATTCCATTTCCACCGATTTTCCGTGAGATAAGCATCGCGTACGTTCTTCAATTCCAGCATGATAAATTAAACCTTAATAAAACTTTCACAATCCTTAAAACGAATTTTGGATCATTGCAAAATCTAGTTCACTGTGCGTCTAAGACTTGTGTTACAATTTTAGGCAGTTTGGTACACCATGCATAAGAAATCTTGTCCACACCTTGCACTACTTTTACAGGGGGGTGGACGTATTTAGTAAGTTGCTGCTTTTAGGCGAGAAAAATGCTGGTTGCAGTTCAAAATGGCGTCATTTGTTAATTTCTTGATATAACAGAGGGAACATTTTGCAGTGGTAAGTGTGTTTATAGGGAGTCAGTGGCGCAGTGGTTAGCAGGTTGGACTACAACGCCAGCGGTCCGGGTTCGATTCCCGGTCGCGGCTGATATCCCGACTAGTCTGATATCCCGACTAGTGTTCAGTGCTGGGTGATATGCTTAAATTGGTACTGTTTCCAGCAGTATCGGCCTAGACTGGATGCTGGGGAGGTAAATATGACACCTGCCGTGGGCTCGGCTGGAAATAAGTTGTTCCATCCATTCCAGGTGGGGACTTTCGTGGACTACCCACGTTAAACAAGAAACTTTACCTTTTTATTATATACGAATTTTCAAACCATAACGCCCAGTTGCTGAATTGGTGACCATATAATTGATCTTCACCCGGCTTTTTGTCTTACATGTTTATCTTTGTTTGTTAAAAAGTTATTGAAGGTACAGTGCCAGTTTATAGTGACGAAATAATCGTAGCCGTGCATGAAAATGTAATTCCTGCACACAACGAACACTTTACAGGATGTTTATAGATTTGGACATATACATAAATCTATATTGTAATTGAAGATATTTATGTGCTACTTCTAAAACATCCCATTGCAAAAATATTTTTGTACAAGCAATATTTTGTTGTTTGAAGTTGTATACCCGACATTTTTGTTGTGTGATTGTTCTACCAGGAATATATATATATAATGTCATGTAGCATCATAACTGAAACACAGTTGTTGTAATTGAAGATATTTATGTGCTACTTCTAAAACCTCCCCTTGCAAAAATATTTTGGTATAAGCAACATTTCGTTGTTTGATGTTGTATACCCGACATTTTTGTTGTGTGATTGTTCTACCAGGAATATATTACATGTAGCATCGTAACTGAAACACAGTTTCCTACAATATATAGACAATTAACACTATAAAAATGTCAGTTTATAAATGGTTTCAAATGATACAGCTCTTATGGAACTCATGTAAGTCTTGTGATCCTACCTTAGGACAATTATTAAACATTAACCAAAAAAATAATCTAAGTTAAAATGGGCATAACTCTGTCAAAATTCAAACATTGTTAAGCGGATTGTCCCTCCTTGTATAGACTTTGATAGTAAATAACTATTTTATGTTTCAAGTCAAAAGCTATGATAGTAACAGAGATATTTCACTTATCAAAAACTTTAACATACATAGACGAAGTCTGAGAACTAACTGTTCTATAATGTCTAAAGCAGTTTCCGTTTTTCTCTCAGTTGTGTCAAAGCAAGGGAAGCAATAGAAATATAAGGTTGGCAAATGCCTATCTTGAGCAAGTTCTCACTCTTTGCAAACGTGGTTGTCTATCTGTTTTTACATACCTAAAATTATTTTCCATTGGGTTTCAATGGACCGCGATCGTGCAATATTTTTCCATATCATGACCGTGACTCTAGTTACCTCCCCTGACGGTGCGTCCATTGCGGATCTCGTTTCTTTAGATTTTTTGTTGCTATTGTGTGTTTGTTTAATTTGTAATTTATGCAACATTTTGTTTACTTTTACACTTTGATTAATCTGACCTATTAGATACTGGCATGTAGTAATTTATCAGATTGAAATGAAATGAAAGTTATAATTACGTCATGAGTTGGACTAATATGGAATGGTTTCTTAACGTTGTAATTGAAAGAATCGCGTGACGTCCATGGCGTCCACGCGCACGTTGCGACAAAAAGTTGACGTCATTTCCGCGGAAAATATTAATGCGCGTCAGTTTGATTTGTTAACTGCGTTTTCGGAGATTTTTTTCCGTATTTTTTCCTGTCTTTCGTGACAGAACGATAATTTAGATATAAATTAATCATTTGATAGTGGATATGTAATAAAAAGGTTATCAACTTTGTATGTGGATATATGCACTCGTTCTTTCGCAGACAATATTGCGCTCCTAAGTCGCGCAATAGTACCGCTGCAGAACTCGTGCATATATCCACATACAAAGTTGATAACCTATTATGATCATATCAAAGTGATAATGACACTCTGTATGACTCTGTATAACGCCAAAACTCTCAGACAGCACAATATGATTTTAATATACTATTTTATAAGTAAAGCATCTGCGGATCCAGGAATTTTGGTTAGAGGGACACCAACATTAAAGAGGGGGTCACCCATTTCAGGGGGGTGAGGGGGGAGGGGTAGGGTAGGGTCACCCCGAGTTTCAAGACCTACTTTCTTTGTAAAATGTAAGAAACAAAGGGGGAATTAACCCACAATGTCCCTCTGCCAGGCTCTGGTTTCGTGCATTTAAAGAATGGAGTTATCCCATACAGCTAACAGGAAACGTCTCTCATCATGATATCATTTATTTGAAATTGTCTGATACTTCAAAAGAATTTCCGTCTTACTAGTACCATTTTATGTTTATGATTAAAACGCAATTGTCGTATTAAGTGTCCGACAGAAACAGATTGATTTTTTTTGGATGTGAAAATAAAATGTTCCACCAAATGATAATCGCGCGTAATTATTTATTTTTCAAGTAAAATGACTGTCATGCCATGTGCCTCCATCCAGATTTCAGTCTTTGGTGCCGAGTATGTGGACAGAGAAGATGTAAAAGGAATGAAGTTTCGACTTTCGTGATATCACATATTCGGACGTTCAAAACTTCACTTCATACGACAAAAAGGCTCATCTGGTATAATCGATACCGCCTGGGGACACAAATATGCCGTAGAAGTTAAAGTTTGAACAAAATCTCAAAGTTTCTCAAAATCAGTTGATAACTTCATACTTCCAGGTTTAACTCAATGTATTTAGTTAAAATCATTAGCCATACAAAACTTCATTATTCTTATACCTATTGATAGTGTTTCGCATCAAATTTAGTCTAATTATATATATGGATAATCAAATAACTTAATAAGCAGAAATCCTGAAACTAAGCTTTTTATTTCGCATAGTAATAAAGGGAAGTATTAGGCTTACGTGATATTACATGGAAAACTTTAATAGCAACGTGTGATATAAATAAAATACACGCATATCGGTGACGTTTTACCCAAAATATATATGAGAGACGTTGAAGGGGAAGGCGAAGTTTGAAATCTCAAACTCTCTATTAAATCCTTTGTTCTTCCTTGTAGCGTGACCCCATATGACCGTAGCTGATAAACAGCTAGACAAAACATAACGCATCTCTTATTGGTTAATAATATTACTTCCTGTTAGTCAAATGTAACAATACTGTCTTTTTAAATAGATGCGAGAACGGGAAGAAAGTTCAGAAAGGCTGTCTGCCTGTGTCGGAGTTTTCCAAGTTGAACAATAAGGAAATAAAATCAGTGCATAAAAACGGGTAATGAATGGACTATACGTCGTTACTCCATTGTAAATGTTTTGAAGTGAGCTAAGGATATAAAAATCTTAAAATGGATCAGTGTCGCGCTTTCCTTCTACTAGTATCTACATTTTCTTTCTTCCTAGCAAGTAAATGCGCAACACCATACAGTTCTGCTAACGTAAAATTCAGAGATAAACATATCCGCAAAGGATACTGCCTCTGGCATATGGAAGATAAAAAGCAAATGTCGTTCCAAGAGGACTTGCAGTATACAGCTAGAATTGTCGAACATTTCACTGAAAAAAGAGACAAACATACATTTATTTTATCTCTGCGAGAACCGAATCATATCAGCTCTTGTCTCGGGAATATGTTAGACAGTATCAAACGAATTGGAATGGCAGGCGAAAGTTTGGGAATCAAGACACTTTCTACCTTCAAGTTTTTACCGCTGATTTACAGAGATTATGCAAGACTGATATATTTTTGGCCACTATGAACGTCGCTTGGGATGCAGAAAACATTCCTAAGGTTAGCAATTGTATATGCGGAAGAGGACATTCCTTCAAAGTCGGTTTCTTTCGTATATCAGGCGGCGCTGTCAAAGTTGATCACTTTCACGGTACAAGTGACATAGACCAAAATGATAACACCGACCAAAATGGATCAGTGAATATAAGAATATATGGAAATAATTACTCAAACTTCATTGCAAGGAACTCTCCACATGTTGAGTCTCACAAACTAGACAGATGTGTCTGAAAAGTCCGATTTGTTAAGAAAATGAATACCATTATTTATAATTATGTTTTGTATGCTTATATCTGCCAGTGTTTGAAAACATTTACAGTTATGTCTTGGATAAATGGTGTCATATTTAGATATGTGAAAGTAATGTCATTATTTGGACGATTTCGTATACATTGATCATTACATGTGTTATTATGATGCCTTGAAGAGAAGATTTGAGCCGCGCCATGAGAAAACCAACATAGTGGCTTTGCGACTAGCATAGATTAGAGAAACCGTTAGCGAACAGCATGGATCCTGACCAGACTGCGCGGATGCATTCAAAATATAATATATGGAACCGTTCTGTCTTTATATGGAGCCAACTTTTCATTATATGAAGGCAAAACATTATTATATAGATTCTATTTCCCTTTATGTACATTCAAAATATAATATAGGGAACCTTTCTGTCTTCACATGGAACCAACTTTTCATTATATGATAGCAAAAATATAAATTTAAATTATTATATAGATTCGATGCCCCTTTTTATGTATTCATTATGTATCAAATGAAAGCGAATCGTCTTTTATAGGAACCATTTTTTACACGAGAAGTTGTACCATCAGACAAGCAGCGATAACAAAATTTATTAAATTTCATATCAAAGGCAGTAACTCTCGACCTAGTTATCAAACCGAAACCATTCAAACTTAGGACCAACTGGGGTACTATATGGAATTAATATGGCCAAGTTTCATTGGAATTTGCCTGGCAATTTCTTACTAGTAACGATAACAAGAATTGCTAACGGACGGAAGAAAAATAGACGAATATCGATTTGACTTTGCCAACTGTGTGTTCAGATGGTGGGCTTAAAATGTTATTCGCATTCTTTGGTCTATGTATTTTAGAGCTCTTCTCAAAGACTGCAATTCGTGCATACCAAATCCTGAATTTTAAGGGGTTTTCAACACTGAAAATCATGGTTGTCGATTACTTTAGGTTTAAGTTATATAATGTCAACAAGCCTTGGAAAACTAGAATTGTGTCCATTAGACATGGATGCCCCATCTTCTAAATAGCAAAATGTTAGTACAAACCATGAAGGGTGTTCAACTAAATGTTTGAAGCAAATCATATTCAGATAAAGTTGTGCATCTGAACAACTTTGAATACATTTTCCAAAATATGTATAAGTAGTGAAAGGTCATGATTCTAATAAGAACAAAATAGCTACAGAAAAATGTCCATTATTAATGGTCATCTTCACATCAAAGTATCTTCGTCCTTGCAGCTTTCAAGCATATCCTTTCAATAGTGTTTAAGGAGTTTTTTTCTCTATGTTCTATTTAGCAAAATTATCAAAGGGCGACAAATATGAAATGTATATTCGAAGAAAAGACTGTTTCCCCCCTTTGCTAGAGATATAGGTAAAATGTCATCACTCTATGTCCGAACCCAATTCAATAAATGTTTCTCGTCCTAGGGTAGGAGTACCGGCGAACAAAGCTACATAAATGCTCTCCGTTAGAAGTCAGTACAACACGAGATATATGCAAGAATACGTTCATATAATTTAGAATACTTTTAGTACAATCCAAAGAAGGTTTGTAACCGTTTTTTTCAAGCTTTGTTTGTGAATGACTGATAGGACTGTTTTATTTTTTATAACGTTTGAAATATTACTGTGCATTTAATAGTATACACTTCATTTTTCAATGCCTCTTGTTTTTAAATTTATATTCAGCAAGTAAACATCAACTTCAAATATATTGGCACCGTCAAAAAGCAGTCCAGTGTATCATGGTCTGAAGTTAGTCAATAAGATCCAGAAAAAATAATCTAATTTTTGAAATGCCACTTTGTCCATTATGCAAAAATCGATCTGTAAAGTGAGATCCACAAAATCGTAAATACATGTTCGGATACACATTGAACACATCGACTATTGATAGTACAGGTTCCGTATTAAATTTGCAATAGATGACATGCATTAAAACAGCGAAATGTTCATGCATATCACATTAGTTTTTCACAATCTGAATACTTGGCTTCTGTCTTAGACGTATCTTTATGCCGGGTTGTATCATAGCAAAAATGTACCAGAACTGAGCAATATGAAATAAGTAAAACATACAAGAAAATTCTGTAAAAAGAGACGCTGTATGTAAGGTTCGAATTTGTTGGACTGAACCTCTCTACCGGCCACACCGAAGGCCGGATCACGTTAAATTTATTTCAATATTGTTTGTCATATAGATCTAACAATACATATACATGTGACAAAAGACTATTTCGTTTCCAATTTCAAATTCGAGATATTTTATTTGAGAACTGCATAGTTTTTTTTTATTGTTCATTCTCTCAAAACAAGTACTTTTTGACGATGTACTTACGTTATATTTTGTGAAACAAAACACAATTACATATATGGATTTAGCCTGAGACACCACTTGATAGTAGTTTTACAAGTCGTTTTACTATTGTTTGTTCTTAATGATATATGAATATCGCTGCCCTAGAGAAAATGAGTATTTTAATAGAATGCTTCTGTATACCCTTGATGACGTCGTTAACGATATCGAAAGACTGGCATAAGTGGACAGTGTAGTGTATAGGCTGAAAACCACAAATTCCGGCTGTTCTTTATTTCGTATTAAGTCCGCTTACTTTATACCGGTTTTTAGACATTTTCTAGCATATCAGATGATCAGAAGCTTATTTTTCCAGAAAAAAACTATATCGCTCCTATAGAAAAACAAAAAGAAAAAGTTGGTATTAACTTTTATGTCAGAAAACTACAGTTCGTTAAATACAACCCGCTGGATTTAATCCTTTTTTTTTTGCTTCTTTCATTGTCTCTTTTCGAGCCATAAAATTCCTATCCCGCCATTTTTATCTAGCATGCAATAGGAACATACACCCTGAAACGCAGTAGAGGAAAAGAAACATGCTGCTGTTGAGAAAGGGCACGAGGAAAGGAAGAAAGATTAGCACTATTTTATATTTGGACTACTTGCGGAGGCTCTCATTTTGTTTGCTAATGATCAGTCTATTGGTCAGTGTACAGGTCTTTTATCCTTTGGCGGTGCCCCACTGTGTTGTTTTATTCCCTTCTTGTTTGCTGTATGTGCGTGCGTGTCTTGGGGGTGTCCTATTGTGTTGTTTGTCTTGATTGTCTGTTTATGTTTATGTTAGTTGTGCGTGTGTGCGTGTGTGTACCTTAATATTTCTGTCTTAAAACGCAGGACTAGAATCTAAGTGCAAAAAGAATACTTGGTTTTGTACACAAACGAACTTGTTTATTTCTCATACTCCGTTCTAAACTCCGTTACGTTATATTGGAACCTGAATCGTCAATATTTTTACATTCAAATTTCATATCGGGCGCATCATGTCCTTTGTTTCGTTAGTTCCATGCAAGTAGTCAAGTTTCTAAGTTTGACCAAGGTTAGAGAACAAATTCATATCATATATATAATAACAATAAGTATATTATGTGCATGTAATAAAAAGATTATTAGATTTGCATCAAGAAATATGCACTCGTTCTTCCGCGTAATATTTCAGCTGCAGAACTTTCTCGATACAAATCTAGTAGCGTATAAGTAAACTAATTAACTATTCCTCTTAAACTGAACGTGATATACTGAATGATATTAGCGTTATATACACGTATATACCGGTGTCTTTGTACCTATTTGCTTTGAACTTACCATTTCTTCAATGCATTTGCTACAAGAGAACATGAAACTTATAAAGGCTTGGTAAGACTGTAAAATAAGAAGAACCACACCGTTTATAAACAACTGTAGTGCCATTTGCAAAAGAAAACGTCATAGCGATATTGATTATGGACGTAATGACCGCTTCCAACCAACTGATTTGAGCAAAACAATATTATCCTTCTCCTGTAGAGAAGGGGATATGGGAGCTTCAAAATGCTGTTGAAATTAGATGTTTGTTCATAGGACACAGGTGTCCCTACTTCCTGACTCTACTGCTTCTAATACTAAAGTAGAAGTAATTTTTCAGATACATGTATATGCAACACAAACTTTAAAGCACTTAAAAGATCAATATAATTGCGCCTTTACTAATCCTACCAGGTATTACAAAAGCGCTTCTATTGTGACATTTTAATACAAGCAAATCTGTATTATCTGCACAATAAAATACTTACTGGTATTTCATTTTATTATCGGCTTGTTAAAAGTTAATTTTTCACCATAAGTAAGTTGACAAAATCGTAGGAACCATGTTTTGAGGGGTATATCAAACACAAATGAATAAATCGTAAATGTTTTTGTTGTACAAAAAAGCATGATATTGTGTCTAAAACAGTTTTCATTTTCCACTCAATTGTATAATTGCAAGGGAAGTAAACTAATAGATATCTCTGCTTATAAGTACTAGCCCAAGGCAAGAGCTGTCATTCTTTATGGATCACAACTTTCAATTAAAAACTAAAACTTCTGTTATTGATATTAACAAAACTATCATAAACTTTTTTTTTTGGTTATTTCAAGGACATTGAAACCAATTTCTAGACTTTATTACTATCATTGAAAATTTTAGGGTCTATCTCTACACTTAATTTGTATTTTCATCAAGTCAAGAACTAAAAATCCTGTCTGACTGAGTAAATCTCAAAGAGAACACTGAATGACACAACATCAAATGCTATATAATAATCCCCTAATGTTTTATGGCCCACCGGCTTAACTCAGTAGGGAGATCTACGGATCGCGGGGTCGTAAGTTTGATCCCTTGGCAGGCTGTCGTCAGTTTGATCCCTTGGCGGGTCTTATGTTCTCTTTGACGATTTGATAAAATACATTGTGTTTGAAATCATTCGTCCTCCACCTCTGATTCATACCAAGAAGTTGGCAGTTACTTGCGTAAAACAGGTGTGTACTGGTACAGAATCCATGAATACTGGTTAGATTAACTCTCCGCCGTTATATTACTGACATACTGTTAAGAAAACGGTGTTAAACCCAAATCAATTAAAGTGTTTTATCGCTGTTGGTCGAGTATGTGTTTTAACTTATGGGTCACAAACGTTTATGTCATTAATGCAGACTTTGACTTGGTCAAGGGCTATTACAATGGTCCTATAGAGTGAAGTCGAAGAAAATAACAACCAGGTGCATAAATTTGCATGCTGTATGATATTTCTATATAGTTTCAGGACTCTTTGTGAAATGTTTTGAAAAATGTTTCAAAAACAAACTATACTTATCATGTATATGATTTACTAGGTCAAGGACAATAACTCTGGTCTGGCTGAGTGATATCACAAACAGAACACCACGTGCCCAAGCTACATGATATATAACAAGCCTCTTATGTTTCTTTTTTACTCTAAGTCAAATACTTTTTGAGATACATATGAGACAAACCTGTATGCCCTCTCCAATTTTTCCATACTCCTTCTTCTGCCATACTTTCCACTTCTTAATGCTTCTTCATGAATTGCCTGTTTGTCTCAAAAGTATTTCTTAGTGCACTTCCTCCCTCATATTACACCTCCTGCCCCATAACAACAAAATTTATAATATCTGTTCAATTTTGCTATTGCATTCTCTTTTCCCATCATTTTCACTTCCCTATTTGCAAATATATTCGAAAGGTCGAGTACTTTGTCCTTCCGGCATATTGTTTTTGCTTTATAGACGTGATAACAATTAAAATTATCAGAAGTAATCATCATTTTATAGAAATTTTTACCAAGTGTTCAGGAAGTATTATCAGTTTTAAATTACTGCTAAGTGTTCATAAAGTTTTAGCAGTTTCTTTACACAGTAGTTTTCAGTTTTCTGGTTTCTTTTTGTTTGAATGGCACTTAGCACTGCCCTTGTCCTTCATTCTTTCCGAAATTGTGTCGTGCATATCTCAAAATGTGTATTTGATTCAGAGTCATCAAGCTTCAGAGGATTGTTATTCAACACCTGTGGTTTAATTGGTATCTCATAAGTCAGACTATGGCCTTTGAGTTAATAAAAATATATGCAGAAAGAGGCCTAAAATCTATGTCGAATCTAACTCAAGAAGTATTTGACTTATGATTACGAAACATTACAGGAATATTATTCAGTTTATGAAGTTGTGTTCCTGGCTGTCAAAGATTTCATCCTGACAGACCAGATCATGGCCCTTGACTTAGTAAAAAATGCGTGAAGGGCATAGAAGTTTGTGACGCATGTGTATCAAAACCTGTATGACCTGGGGTCATGAAACATATAGGGAACATTATTCGGCATTCGAAGTTGTGCATGTAGGGTTGTGTTTGTGATATCTATCGGTCAAACTAGAGTTATGTCCCTTGATTAAGTAAAGATATGCAGAGATGGCATACACGTTTGTCTCAAAAAGTATTTGACTTAGAGTAAAAAAACATTGACTTAGAGTCAAATAACATAAGAGGCTTGTTATATAATTACCATGTACCTTGTGCACGTGGTGTTCTGTTTGTGATATCACTCACACTCAGCCAGACCAGAGTTATTGTCCTTGACCTAGTAAATCATATACATATAGTTTGTATTACAAACATTTTTCAAAATATTTCACCTAGAGTCATGAAGCCATATAGGAATACACACAAAGACACCGGTCCTCTTTTTATATAGGTGAGAATAGATATAGAATAGATATAGATTTATATACATATTCTACCTGAGGGTAATATTACTTTGTTTGATTGATTTCTTTAATGCTTTTTAAAACATATTTTATTGGTCCATCTAATTAACTTTATGTACTTAACTTTTAAAGTTAAGTGCACTGTAGTTATGTCTGGAACACTATGCACAGTTGAGTTATATTGTGTATGACAGCGATTTCTCATATCAACTGAGACACAATGGTCCTCTTTTCACGTGTATATAACGTTAATATCATTCAGTATATCACGTTCAGTTTAAGAGGAATAGTTAATTAGTTTACTTATAGGTTACTAGATTTATATCGAGAAAGTTCTGCAGCTGAAATATTACATTATTATTTTATAAATGATATGGATTTGTTCTCTAACCTTAGCAAAACTTCGAAACTTGTCTACTTGCATGGGACTAACGAAACAAAGGACATGATGCGCCCGATATGAAATATGAACGTAAAAATATTGACGATTCAGGTTCCAGTATAACATAACGGAGCTTAGAACGGAGTATGAGAAATAAACAAGTGCGTTTGTGTAAAAAACCAAGTATTCTTTTAGGAATTTAGCAATTTTTTTGTTTTGGGTTTAACGCCGTTTTTCAACAGTATTTCAGTTATGTAACGGCAGGCAGCTAACCTAACCAGTGTTCCTGGATTCTGTACCAGTATAAACCCCCTATTCTCCGCAAGTAACTGTCAATTTCCCCACATGAATCAGAGTCACATAGCTAGAAAAAAAAACGTTTACAAAGGTTCTTTGAATAATATTAAAAGGATTCTAAATTATATGAACGTATATGAACGTTTTCTAAATTATATGAACGTATTCTTGCATATATCTCGTGCTGTTTATGACGTCTAACGGAGTACTCCTACCCTGTGACGAGTAACACAGTTAAGTTCGGACACAGAGTGATGACATTGTACATATATCTCTAGCAAAGGGGCAAATACAGTCTTTTATTCAGATATACATTTCATATTTGTTGTCCTTTGATAGTTTTACTAAATAGAACATAAAAAAAACTCCTCAAACACTATTGAAAGGAAATGCTTGAAGGTTTCATGGACGAAGATACCTTGATGTGAAGATGACCATAAATAATAAACATTTTTCTGTGGCTATTTTTTTTATTAGAATCATGGCTTTTAACTCCTTATACACTTTTTGAAGGAATGGAGTCTCACGGATGAAGATACCTTGATGTAAAGACGACCATAAATAATGGACATTTTTTTCTGTAGCTATTTTTTATTAGAATCATGGCCTTTAACTCCTTATACACTTTTTGAAGGAATGGATTCAAAGTTGTTCAGATGCAAAATCTTATCTGAATATGATTTGCTTCAAACTTTTAGTCTAACAAACTTCATGTGAAGATGGTTTGTACTTAAGTTTTGCTATTAAGAGGATGGGGCATCCGTGTCTAATGGACATAATTCTATTCTTCCAAGGCTTGTTGACATTATATAACTTAAACTTAAAGTAATCATCAACCATAATTTTCAGCGTTGAAATCCCCTTAAAATTCAGGATTTGGCATGCACGGATTGCAGAATTTGAGAACAGCTCTGAAATACATAGACCAAAACATGTGAATAACAATATTTATAATTTTTAACTCTTTATGATAAAAATTTCATTTGAAATACAAACTTTTCTTCAGGAAAAGTAAAACACTTGTGAAACTCCATTTAATGACAGAAATGATTTTCTCTTGAAGTCTAGCAGAATGCAGGATTTAGTGTTTAAAATACCAAAATATTGCAAAATGGTGTCCCCCTCGAATAGTTTCCCCCACCCTCCTACAGCCTGGTATACAGACACACATATATTAATAATGTATATATTTTCTGAGTCAGGGGTGCACCCACTGTTCCTAAAAAATGCAATTTAAGTTTTTTAAAGCCTAGAATTCAGATATCAAAGCAACTGATAAATTTTCTTCTCGCTGCACTTGAAAATCTGGTATCAAGATGGTATTAAACAGACCCATTGTATTCTTGTTATACAATATATTTTGCTTCTTCTCCCTTTGTCTACCCATCAGACTGCTTGTACCTTGTATTAGGTCTAGACTATTATCACCTGTGTTTTACCTAAAAGCAATCATTATCAAAAATACAGGTGAACTGTATCAACTATTTTTGGTTGCATAAAACAAATAAATCACACCTGTTCAGAGGTCAGGACATATTCATTCCAAAATTGGGGGAGAGCGCATCTCCAAATATATACCGAAATGCCCTGTTCTGCAACTCATGCCCCTGAAACCTTCTAATTTCTCTCGATCAACATCCAGTTTGGGCTGGTTTCGCCCCTTTATCATTTATGTATCAATTGTATGATTCATGTAAATAAATATTAAAAGAATTTTTGGTTTTACCCATTTTGCTTTTGTGCTCAAAATAAGGAAATGTAAGTTTATTCCAATTGCTTCTGTTATTCGACGCCGCCCTGAAGGCGGTGTCGAGTATATGGGATACACTTTTATTTCGGACCCTGTAAAGATGGTAATGAATAGTTTCGGAGTGTTAAACTGAACACAGTGAATAGTTTGTAAAAAGATCAACGATATTGCACAATACATTTTAGTGAATAAACAAAACAATGGCAAAAAGAAAACATAAAAAATGTATGTAATGCAACTTATTATGTGATTTAAAACAATGCTATCTGTCTTTCCTCTCCTTATTTGTAGAGCAGAACATATTTTTTTATTTCAATTTCGTCAAAAATGTTGTTCCGATTTATTGATAAGGGAGGTTACTCTGTAAGTCAAGTTTTCTATTTTATTCTTAGCATGACCTACTTACTATCTCATATTCTATAAATAGAACACATCACAGAGCTGATATACCATAACTGCAACGCGTGAATCGCCTGGACAAGGGAGCGTTCGTTATTTTACAATATCTTGCAGTAAACTTCGAAGAGAATATTTATAAAAATAATACAATTTGCCTGCATAAAAATTCTTGGAAAAAAAAACGTTTTTACAAAGTAAATAAAGGGATCAAATAAGAACTTAGATTTAAGTTGAAATGAACTAAGGAAAGTGCCGCTGTTAACTTATTTTTTAACCTTTTGGTCTTATTTTCCTCCTGTTGATAGGTAACAGTGATGTACATTTCAGAATGCCACACTTTAGCAAATTCCTATTTCAATTTGTGGTTTTGTTTTTTTTTCTCTTTCTTTTTTTTTTTTTTTTTTTTTGCTTATGTGTCATATAGATCTGCTCATTATTTACAGATATACACTGTCAACTAAGGTGTGCAATAGGCTAAAGAGCATTTGGCTGAATTTGTTAGTGACAGTTAAATCTTCTTTAAATGTGGTTAGATCGAAATATGCAAAAGCCATGGGACCATAACTTATCAAAGCATCAGTGACTTTAAAATAGAATTCCTTGTTGAATTTATAATGTTCATTGATCTTATATGACTAGTCAGTTGCTCTGGTTTTATTATACTTGTTACTTCTTCTTTTTTTCTTTTCTTTTTTACATTTAATAGATAGTTTTTGTATTTGTCCATTCCTGACAAAAAAAAAACAAAAACAAAAAAAAAAAAAACATTTTCATTGAAATATTCCTCTACACTTTGGCTGCGGGTTATTATCTTGCTAAAATTCTTGTAAATATAGATTTGAATCTAACACTGACATACTTCCTAGTAACCTTACAGTTTAAACGAGGACTTCAAGTTTATCGTTCGTCCGAAAAAAAATGAATTCTATGATATTCAATAAAGTATATAGAAGAAAGATTCATGCTTTGTGAATAGGTGCAATACAGAGATTATTTATGTTATATCATTCTTTTCTTGACAAAATTTTTGTTGTTTTTGGCAACGGAAACAGTAAATTGCTATGTATAATCTGCATTCTGAAAATGCTATAATGTAGGTGACTAAGGTCCATAAAACTTCATCAGTAAATAGAAAACACTCATTACATTACATGTTAATATAAAATAATGGTTTCTGTGAACCACAACTTTGAAATAATTTCAACATTTCCTCATTTCCTCCAACAAACTGCATTTTCTGTGAAACTTCATACACACGCTCCTGCATATAAGAACTTTTCACAGGAGGTGATCTTAGTTAGTGAAATAATTACTTAAATGTTTGTAGTAAAGGGACCACCTAACTCGCAATGTTAATGTCAATTGCAGGTAGAGGATTTGTATTGCATGGTAAAACTTTTCTATCATGTTTATTCTTCATGCTTTAAACAGTTTATAACATATATTGGTTTTATGTGCTAATGTTGATAACTTGTAGCCAGTCAGACTAATAAAGTAATGATAAGGTGATTTATCATATTGCAAAAAATGTACTTCAGACACAACACTTGGCGGCGTCTTTGATGCTTGCATCAATGAATTTCCTTGTAGAGTTATGGAATATGTGCAGTTTAAGTCAGTTCTTCACAGTGAATAAGTGTGTGAAAATCAAACCATTCCCACAATTGGTTACATAGCTTCCAGCTTACATTCAAACTTAACCAAATCGGGACGCCGACGCATGGGTGAGTCCATTAGTTCTACCTATTATTCGAATGGTCGAGCTGAAAATTATAAACGAGACTTCCATTTAGCTATTTCAAGTGTACTCGGGCAAATTACTCAATACAGAATGTAGGTCTTTGTCGCGCTTGTTAGTTTAATATAACATAAGTACAACAAAAATATTTTGAGAAGAGAAAAAAATCTTTGGTTTACTCTGAGAAAGGCCGCTTTCAAGTTCTGAAATAAAAATATTCTGAGTTTCAAAGAAGGCAAAAGACACTCTGGGCTCAAAGTAAAATCCCAAAACCAATTTCCTCTACCACCACGGTTTAAGCGGCTACTTAATACATAAAAAACGCCAATTATCTTTGTGCAAGGAATTTCCATTATTCGTTTTTTCCGGAACATCTAGTACAATGTACATTGCAATGCATCTCAATGCATGAAAATGAAATTGAAAACAAATCGTCCAAAGAGAAATTCTCGTAAAAACAAAAATATACTTTTTAATCCCTTCTTTTGAATGTCTGTCTACAAAGCCTGGACCCAGGTATGTAAGGTATTTTAGTTAAACTTGCTATGGTCATACAAAATCATCAAAAAATATTCACATCTATTCATTTTTTTTTTTTTTTTTTTTGGCCATTGAGCTCCAAGTAAAATCCCAGTCCCTACCCCAGTCCTCCACCCCTCAACCGAAGTTCAAATGGTCGATCCCTAAGTGAAATAAGATTACTGAAATAATGTCTTGAAACCTATCCAAATTTACAGTTTTCAATATCAAGTATACAGTTTTCAAAATATAGAAATTATGTGAAATAAAATATCTACGCTTTAGGAAATTATCAATGATGCCAGCTAAAATACAGTTAAAATTTTTATTAATCGATTATTATAAGAGGTTAGTGAAAATTTAAGTCTTTAAGAAATAATACTTGGACAGCTTAAACTCAAATGTCACAGAATCAAGGAACTGGGTAAACTGTCAGATGGAATACTTCAGTTCTGGTTTAAACTTACTTGTGAAATTACTTTACCCCTGTGTCATTTGAATCCTCCGTCTTCTATGAATTTGTGAGATACTGTTTTATGTTATAGTATGATGTCTTCTGTGGGATTAGCAGAAGGAACTGTAAATGCATGCCTGACTAACACTTTCACATTTTCGGTCAATTCCGGAATACTAAGTTGCACTCTCTTCCCATTAACTGTCTTTGAAAAATTAGAATTTGGCATTGTATCTGTACGCTGTTTCAAAATATCTATTCGGAACCTAGCTTTCAAAGCTTCTAAATTACTACTAATGTTATTTTGTACTTTATCAATGCTGCATCTACTTGAGCCGCACCGTGAGAAAACCAACATAGTGGCTTTGCGACCAGCATGGTTCCAGACCAGCCTGCGCATCCGCGCAGTCTGACCAGGATCCATGCTGTTCGCTAACGGTTTCTCTAATTGCAGTAGGCTTTAAAAGCGAACAGCATGGATCCTGACCAGACTGCGCGAATGCGCAGGCTGGTCTGGATCCATGCTGGTCGCAAATCCACTATGTTGGTTTTCTCATGGCACGGCTCAATTAACCATGTCTAGCATTGTCAGTTCCGTTTCCTACTCGCTGTCTCTGTGGCTTGTCTCTTTTATAGAAGTTTATCCCGTATTCTTGTTTAGTATCAATATGCCTATCCTTGAATTTGTTTCTTACTGATATGACCTTAATTCTGGCTTCTGTCATTAATATTCTGTTTTTTTTTTCATCTGTTTTATTCTTGAGGCAATCAGCAGTATGATCCAAAGAAGGCAGAACATATGCCTCTGATGCTTGAGTATTGATATTTGGCTTGAATCTCAACAGCTGGTCAAAATACGCAAAACACGTTCTCAATGTTTGTTTTGTTTCTCTACACTTTCTGTTATGTTTTTCTGTTTGGCTGTAACAATTGCCTATTTACACCCTGGTAACAAGACAACAAACTTTATTTTATGCATTTGCATATTGCTGGAATCAGCTAACTAAGAATACCATGACAAAGTCCATCATATTCACTGTCACCTACAAGACTATCAAAGACAAAGTCTTCTCTTAGGGTGCAGTATCAATTTTTTTTATACTTTTTGAGCTTAAAGAATTTTAGTTTATAGGACAAATAAGGGCAGAAAAGCGAGCACAGATAACCTCACTCGTTTTTAGTCATTATGGCATTTTCTTCACCCACTGTTTAAAAATTTCTGAAATGGAGTATAATTGAACAAAATGGGGGTATTTTATAAAACATGATAACCCATTTAATGTTATGGAGATTCCAGGTCTTACAGTTTACTTTGAATACAAGTTGTCAGTATTATATAAGCATAAAGTCACTAACAAATCTCTTTTTTTACATGTTGGCATAATTACTCCCATCCAATTTTTTCAATGGAATGTGTTGTTCGGTTGTGTTGTATGCTTCGAAAGGATCTTTTCACAGATCTTATTACAACAACACTCTTTTGTGTGGTGTGGTGGATGTAGAAAGTCTCCCCTAACTTAGCCTGTAATGTTACATATTCTTATCCTTTGGGATTATGGAGTACACTCATTTTTCCTATGATAGAATTTCGCTTAAGCAGGTGTTAGGGGCGTGAGGGGTGTTGCATATTCCATTAGCTCTATTCAAACTGTGTATGCTATTATGTTGCTTGGTCTTGTTCTATACTTCCAAAGGAACTTTTCATATATTTTATCATTTAATGCTCGGTGATTTTAATACGAGTGTCTCAAATTCTTCTAACTGTTTTAGTTGAAAACCTGATGTCTTTGAATTTTGCACATCTGACAAAGGTCCTACTACAATCTGCAAGATACTGACCTCATTATTGTTTCACTTAGGGAGAATAATTCACGAAGTAGTTAGTCGATGTATTTGTCAGTGATCATTCTGTGATTTTCTCACAAAATAAAATGTCCAAATCTTTTATAGTTTAATATAAAAAAAAGTGAAAGTTAAATCCTTGAAGATTTATCTAACAATTTCTATTAGCTTCAGACTAAAAGTCGGTTCTCTTTGTGACAATGTAATGGGTGCTTAATAGAATCTGTAAAATGCACGGCATCTTATTTCGAGCGCACAACATCTTATCTCGAGCGCTCGACATCTTATCTCGTGCGCCCGACATGTTATCTCAGGTGCTCGACATCTTATCTCGTACGCACAACCGCTCGACATCTTAGTTTGTGGTTTTAAAGTACTAATCCGTGAAACGGTTATAAGTATAAACGAAACAAAAGCGGGTGCAGTCAGTTTTTACTGATGATCTGAATACACACAATGGGCCTTAATACATATATAAATAAGATGTCCTGCGCATGGAATAAGATGTCGTGCTGTCAGATAAGATGTCGAACGCACGAGATTAGATGTCGTGCGATCGAAATAAGATGTCGTGCGATCGAGATAAGGTGGCGTGCTCACGAGGTAATTCAATTAAAAAAATAAATGTATGTCCTAAACATACCACTGTAGCTTTCTAAATAAACATCACTATAAAATTTTAAAGTTAGAATAAAAAGAAATACAAATAAACAATTGTTACAACAACATAAAACAACAGTCATTTTGAACTGTTATCTGAATGTGGATTAAATTTGCCATTATATGTATGAAATTCAAAGTGAATTTGTGTCAATATACCTTTAACAACGTTTAAGAGCAGTTGAGAAACCGTAACACTCGTAATTGGATCTGTTATTCAAAAACTTCACGGTTTAATAATTTAGAAGTATTTACCCAATACACGACCTACTAAAAGTATGTAAATACAACTGTATATAAATATTCTACCCAGGACGTGAAAGTTGTAAAATGGGAGTATTATCAATTTTAAACAAACATGAAATTTAAACAGTTTGATATAAAGTTTGACAATGCACAGGGTGTGTTCAATACAGGGACGTCAGTCACCGGCACTGTATTATTAAGTCTGGATCAACCTTTAAAGATTAAAGGTAACTCTTCTAACGTTTTGCTTAGTTAAATTCTGGTTTGTACGAAAACGTGTTGTGTCTTTGATAGTCAATACATATGTAACTTATTTGCATTTATTAAACGGCTTGCAATTAGAAACAGTTTTTGTAGGTATTGTTCATGGGTATTGACCTGGCACTCTTACATTTACTCCAAAATTTTCGGGCATTTTCGTAGTTTTTCGCGCTGTTCTTATCTTATAATTATTTACATTAACTGTTGAACTTTAAGATAAACTATTCATTTAGCCAGTGGCACAGTAGCATTCTGATATAAAGATCTCCGAATGTTATTTTGGATTAAAATTCATTTCAGATCATCCTTTTTTTTATAAATTTAATGTAATGTAATTTTATCGAAATTGCTTTTATTCTTACATTAGTATTATTTCATGAAGCATATTTTATGCTTTTATACTCTTTTATTCTATGATATCACTTTATCGTGTAATTAATGCCCGTTGAATGAACGAACACATGTTCAGTCCTGGATTTAGCTGAAAATAATTGCAAACGCTGCTGACTATCAATTTGTCTTAAGATCTAGCATGTTTTCAAGATTTCAGTTGACATTTTGTAGAACAGTTTACTGACATTTAGGCCTACGTAGAAGAATGATGAATTGTAGTGTAAAAATAAATGAACGATAAAGCATGAAAAGTTTGAAAATGTTCCTGTTTGTTAAGTTTAAACATGAAAAACGAAAACTAAAAATGAAATGGTCAGACTGATGACTCGAACCTACAACCCCGAAATTGGCAACTGAACATTTTATACGCACAGCTATACTATATCAGCACAATATCGTGCGAGATTGTGATTACTTAAGAAGTGTATAATTCAATGGTCATTTCGCTAAATAGGTTCGGACGCTGAAAATTTTTCATGGATATACGGAGTGCCAGGTCAGTACTTACAGACAATTAAATCTAAAATTGTTTAAATAATGATTATCATACATCAATGATCGTAGCCATATTTTTTATTTCAATATTTTTTCGATCCTATGTTTGCCAAAATTCTTTCCTGTTAATATTGGATCTATGTAGGGAACGTATATTTAGAGAACCTTTTTTTGAAATTATTATTATAAACTTGTCAAAACATGATATGAATGCAAAAGTGTTGTTTAAACATAATGATTACTAAGCAAAATGTTATGTTCAATTTCAAACGTCGTTAAGATTTATTGAAACAAAAGTAGGAATTACTCTGTCATGGAAAAATAGGAGATCTGAAACGCACGAGATGACATGATTTTGCTTTAACATTTCTTTTTCTTTCCTTTAGCTATAAGGATAGTCTTTGTTGGAGCAGCTAAAGCTTACTGGCAACGCAGGAGAGGCAAAACGAACGTTAGCTACCGTGGTGATGAAAACTACTTTTATACAACGGTAAAACTCTTTGACCCTGGTAAGGAACCATTACTCCATGACGACTTTTTGTATGTTATAAGTAAGAATGCACACCGAAAAAATAAACACAATACAATACTAGGTTAAGAATGGTAAAATTTGAATTTATAATATATTCCAAGATCCAGCTATAAAACATACAAAAACTTGACATGTCATTCCCCCTATCACCACCTCCCTAAACTTCTTTTTCCCACCATTAGGGTAAAACATAATGCTTCTGGTATCTTATGATAACTTTCTGCTGTCAAGCCTATATTTCAGTCCATAAAATATTTGCTTCTGTAAATTTCAGAGAATATGTGATAAGATATAAACAAAGTAAAAATGTGGCATTTCATTAATTCACAAAATAATAAACATAATATGTTTTGTATTTACGTTTTTTCAAAACACACAATAGAGAAAAAAAGATACATTTTGGTAATTGTAAAGAAGTAGGTTGCTCAGTGGTTTGCGTATCAGTAGAAATGTACATTTAGAACGAAACTGTGAATTTTCCTACTCAACTACATTTTCAATTTTTCAAGAGGGCAAGGACAGTATTTGAAAATTCCACAATTTTGTGTTGATACTAATAAGAGAAATATCATCAAAAATTTCATTTTTGAGAAATGTCAGGAAAATGTAAGCCGAATATACTGCACATACTTAGCACTTTATTATGTGATATTTTCAACCTGCCGGTTCCGTTGTCGTTAAGATAGAAGCGAGTAAACCTCCGATTTTAGGACACTAAATTTTGTGGCAAAAATGGCTCAAATGGTACACCTTGCGCGATCTGTCCCCTATCATCTGCAAAGGAATGTTTTTAAAGCATGTAACCAAACGAAAATAATGGCTGTAAAAAAGGTTTTCATAACCATTTCGCAAATTTGAACTGAATCTATAGATGTGTTGAAAACCGTTTCCGTTTCGTCCGACTTCTGTTACCACAGGTATGGTATGATTTTAGACCCGGTCGTCTCTACACGGATCTAAGAAAATTGATTCAAGTAATCATTTACTTTACACAATTACTCGCCTGTAAGAATCCTTAGTTGTACAAGATTTAGCTTAGCAAATGTTCCTTTCAGCGTATATGAAACAATGTGTCTTTTAAGAAAGTATGACTTTAGGCTGATCACTACCGAATAGAATGTAAGCCTACGCTGGTCAAGTAGTCCAAATATAAATAGTGCTAATCGTTTTTCCTTTCCTATGCCTTTTCTCAACAGCAACGTGCTTACTTTTATCCTACCGCGTTTCAGTATGTATCACTTTGCATTCTATCGAAATCGGCATGTTCCTATCGCATGCTAGGTAAAAATGGCGGCGTAAGAATTTAATGTCTCGAGGTTATAACACACTAAATAGCCAGCACTATATATTCTAAATAAAATGACAAGTTTTCACAATGCTGCAATACACATCTAGACCCATTTTAAATTTCTTTAACTTACATTTTCTTGTAGAGCAACATTTATACTGTAAAAATATCCAAAGAAAAGTAGGGGTCATGTTTAATGCAAGAGAAATATTTCTGGTCAAACGGACACACCGTAATTTTTACACTGAAATGACAATCACAATTTAGGGTAGGGGTGTATGAATAAATTTCACATGTTAAATCAGTTTAGAGTCTTTTTTTTCAACATGCAAATGCTACCAGTATGTCAAGTATAGGCATGCAATATGATTTCAACCAATATATAGCAATGATTTCAAGGAAAAATCCTTCTTACAGCAAAAAGAACTGAGAACTATTTGAATCCGCCATTATGCGATACCATTTTTTCATAGGTGCTCAGGCTATTTAGTGTCTGTATGCCTCGAAAAGAGAAATTGAATGAAGCGAAAAGTAGTAAATTCAGCGGGTTGTATTTAACGAACTGTAGTTTTCTTATATAAAAGTAACACCCCCTTTTCTTTTTGTTTTTCTAAAATAGCGATCTAGTTCTTTATGGGAATATAAGTCTCTGAAAATCTGATATGCTAGAAAATGTCGAAAAACCCGTTATGAAGTAAGTGGGTTTATATGAAATAAAGAACAGCCGGATTTAGTGGTGTTCAGCCTATTTTAGTATCATATTGGAGATGCTTAGACCGCACAAAATATTTACACACATGCATATAGCGGACGTATAGTGGTGCAATGTAATACTATCTTGCTACTAAACCAGGGGCCGTAAGTTTGAACCCCCACTCTTCTAGTGTATGTGTGCTTTACACTGACTCGCTAAAGAACCATGGAAGCTTCTGGAATTGGAGCGTTTTCTGTATCCTGTACTATCCTCCCACTAACATTAATCACAGTCTTCTGGAGGAGTCGCCCATATGAATTACCGGTGGAGGCTATGAATAAGCTTACAAACAAACACATACGCATTTAAAAGATCTTGGCAGATGAAAAATATGAAAAGAAGCTTTTGTGTAGATTTATATCTTCAGATAACAAACATTACGTGACCACCGACTATTTAAATACCGCAAACATTAATTTGCACCTATTGAATGTACGCTCATATTGACCGTACACCATACTGACTAAAAGTTAGTGTTCGGTTTATCATAGGTTTAATAATGTACATTCAATACGTGTGTAATGTGGAGAATAAATGCCAGCTATTTCATAACGCGATTATTTGGTGGGAGACTACTTTTAGATCATGCATATTAATTATGTTAATCTCTAGTCTACATATTCAAGTATATTACTCTGTACGAATTATCTTGTTGGCCTGCCGTTAATAACTTGCATTTGAGAATAGATTGATTTAAAGACGCATAAAAACAATTTGGTATGGAGGCTTTTCGTAATAGATATGCATGAGTCCAAGATAGCTGCGTCCTATTGGTAATCGGATGCCTTTGGCAGTATCCTTTACCTGGCTCTGTCAAGGTTGAAATGTCAACCATATGTGTTCCTTCTCAAGAGAAGGAGCAATAAATATCATAAATAACCAGTTGAATATAAGGATTTTTAAAATACATCCGTCTACCTATTTTATTCAAAACAAGTACCCGAGCCACAATACCAAACTGACCCCTGCCAGGTAAGTCATTAATTGTGAAAGCAAATGTCTTTTTCTCTAATCGTTAAGAGGTAGGTCCATATTTCGCAGAAAAAGTTCGAACATCATCAAATCATAGAAAGATATCATTGTTTTACTTGAAAATTAACAGCACATAAAACATTTGTATTATTCTACAAAACCATTGTCAATTTACTCATATATGTATTGAATTCCGGAAAGGGACTGCATGAAGGAGCCACACTTCTGGACAGTTCAGCGCCTTTAAAAACTCACCAATTAAAAAAAAGCTAATACATGTCTTCGTTTTGAGGCATTTGCAACAATGTACGAGTGTTCAAACTTAACTTAACTAGTTAAAACATCGTTTTTGACAATTGTTTACATTTATTTCTTACAAATGGCATTCTGTTTTAAAGGGGGACAACTCCTTCAGAATATTTTAAGTATCCAACTCTATAGGACCGAACAGAAAAACATGTATTGGATAGAATACGGTGGTATGTTTAGGACATGCAATTATTTTTTTTAAGATTAAATTATCTCGAGCGCACGACATCTTATCTTGAGCGATCAACATCTTATCTCGAGCGATCAACATATTATCTTGAGCGATCAACATCTTATCTCGTGCGCACGACATCTTATCTTGAGCGATCAACATTTTATCTCGAGCGATCAACATATTATCTTGAGCGATCAACATCTTATCTCGAGCGATCAACATCTTATCTAGTGCGCACGAGATCTTATCTCGAGCGATCAACATCTTATCTCGAGCGATCAACATATCATCTTGAGCGATCAACATATTATCTTGAGCGATCAACATATTTTCTTGAGCGATCAACATCTTATCTCGAGCGATCAACGTATTATCTTGAGCGATCAACGTCTAATCTCGAGCGATCAACATATTATCTTGAGCGATCAACATATTATCTCGAGCGATCAACATCTTTTCTCGAGCGCACGTCACGGTCATCTTATCAATATATATTAAGTAAATTTATGTTCTCTTATGAAATTAATTGTTTTAATTTTGGTGGGTATCGTGTTGTCTAACATAACGCCTCACTGCTAATTCGCACCTGTATTTGTATTTATAGTCGTATCAGTTCAAATACTAGTCTGACAAGTTTAATCCCACGGATTCAATGGGCAAATTTTAGTGCAGTGACAAGTACATTCTTTATCGGAAATCGTAGAGGACAGTTCGTTTACAAAAATTCCCTCCCACCCTTCCCATTACAGTAACTTTGTTGTTTTTTAACATATTTTCTGCCGTCAAGTTTATCTGTTTCAGGGTCACAATGGTGAATCATACTGCTGAACCCTGCCACAAAATGTACTGCTGCACCAAACATGTCACGGAACCCGCTTCTGTAATATATGGATAATTAGAGAACAAACTCTTTACAGTGTGTATTGTATAAACTCAATTTTGCTAGTATGCTTCTGTTGGTACATTTAATCATCATGGAACAATACGGTTGAATGAAACCGGCTTGATTTTAATAATGCTGTATTCATTTATAAACATTCCGAATGTTACTATCTTTTCTTTTTGGTACTTTGTTTGTTGTTTTTTTGTTAAATTTGGTTGAATTAAGCAGAAGATTATCATGAATTAGTGCGGGTTTACTACACAAAGCGATAGCATGCGGTTCGCCAAATTCTGGCATTTGTATTGCAGAAATATGAGGAGAATGGTCTAATGTCATTTTATTCTGTAAAAAAAAAAGCAAACAAACATAATTGAAATATTTTTGTAGGACATCGTTTTGTACATCGAATTTATAATTCGATGACAGCTCATGAACATTACCCAGTTTTTCGAGTTGTTTTTGTTCTGTATTGGCACATTTATTTTATCTACTGAAACATTGATGATAGTAAATACTCGGAAATGCAGGGGTGGAGAGAGCCTTTCGCTGGTCAGAGCCTGGATTCTCCCTACTACTCCCCCCTCTTATATAAAAATATCATAAAAAATAGAAAAGAGTTAGGGTTGGTGCAGCCGGCTCGCAGTTCATACGATTAACCTGTCTTTCTGGGTGTAGTTTTTGGATGAAATTAAAACCAAAATAATTAATTTATAATAAAATATAATGCGTAAATGATTAGATAACATGACAAGATTTGTCTATTTACATATCTGTATTCTGTCTTACTGCATATGTTCATAAATAGTGCCGTAAAAATTTGTTTTTTCGGCATATTGATTGCTTAAGTACATGCATATTGGAAAGAATATGATTATTTCTGTCTATATATATTTCGAAGGCGTTTCTATTGATGCATTGTGCTATTGGGATATTGATTGTTATATGAACAGTAGTTAACCACCATCTTTGAAACCAGTTTAAGTGTTTGTTTTGGTATTAGTTATATAGTAAGGAAAGAATAAGGCGTGTATGAGTATATAAACTGATTTTATTAGTAAACATACATTTTTGCATTGATCTGATTTCATCAATTTAGAATTATTTTTTTGTGTGACTTAAATGGCGCTTACAAATTTGTAATCTTTATTCGGGTACAGTAAAGAAAGTCTCTTTATTAAAATGTTTGGCTCAAGTCAATTCTAATTATCATTTAAATTTTTTGTCCGTGTTGTGAGCAATATTTAGTGATCCACAAAATTAATTTATTCTTGTATACTACGGCAGTATCAAAATAAAAGCTCACTTTGTCCCAGGTTGACCTTCTCGTATCTGCAACCTCGCGCTCTCGGTTGGTCATCTCTTATTATTGGTGTTTTGGACGGGCGCTCTTTTAACCGTAGGAGGGGGCCTTGTACCATGTGGTCGGCCATTCACCTGGTCCATGGATTGACTGTGTCTTATATAAACAGGGTTGTTCAACTTATCGGCCATACGATTATTAGTGAATCATCGAAAGTTGCATTTGTTTATGTACGTGTAGGTCCGTACATATTTTTATAACTTTGGATCACTTTGCTCAAACCTCTAACACATGGGTATGTTGAAACTGACATGTGATCCCCCCTGTTTTCTTACGTTTCCAGTCTGCTGGTTAGCTCAGTCAATCGCTTTGGATGGATTATATTATTATGTAGCATAGTTTGCTATAGAACCATTCCCTCGCACCGGTCCGTTTGTTCATATATTACATTGAAACAATTTTTTCAATATATTTTAATATTTTTATGCGTTTGTTTGCTGAAGACTTTCTGATTACATCAGATTTTATTTTTGATCTTGGTGTTATGTTTCATTTCGCATTTACTTAATATAGGAGAATATTTTTGTTGATATATCATCTCATGTCATAGAGATCTCTGAGAGCATCTTTGCCTCGTTTCTCATTAGTGCGAAGTACTAGAACCTACAATTACCTATTAGGTCTGGTATGTTTTGCGCTTATTTTCATAGTTTTCTGCACCTTCGCGCTGCTATGTTGCTTCCAGGCATTTAGCTGGAGCTTTGTCTTTCATATTTTCTCATCATTTTCATATATACCATGCTATATATTTACAATATGCCATAATTTTCATTTGAAAATTTACAATAAAGTCATGGCCTTATCCCACATAATTTGTTTGTTTTTGCTATATTTACTTGGTACATTCACTTTTGTCTTAGAAACCGATGAACTCCCTTATGCAGTCGGACCCGTACTGTAGACAGCCTCCAAAAAATATAACTTGCTTACTATGGTCACACGTCACCTGTCTTGAGAAAATATGTTTTCACAAATACCGGCATTTTTCAGTCCCCAAGGGAGGTTCTGCAGCCGGGTTTGACTGTATATATATATATATATAAATACCCTAGCACCCACCAATAAATTAAGGACCTTTGTGTGAATTCAGATCATTAGTAAAAACATACGGCTGCCACCGTTTTTGTTTTTGTTACGATTATACTTATAACCGTTCCACATGTTTGCAGGGTTATAGATTTAAATACGCAATCTGATAAAAAAAAGGCAGCAAAAAATCAGTGATGATGCAAAGAAATAAATTTAAGACCTTGACAAAAAATTAGTATGTAGGTTTCGCCCATATATTAAAGAATTTCCTTGTTTTCTCTTAATTCATGCATGCAACTTTTCTGCGCGAATTTATCAGTCGAACTGAAATTTGTTGCTATTCTAACATGCAGAATGCTTCATTGGTTATGTTCATTTGATGTTGAAGATAGGATGACCAATTATATGCACTGCTCTCCCAAATGATGTGATAAAGTTGTACATGTACTTGTGGGAAATTTAAATAATATCGGAATAGGCGGGACCCTAATTAACAACTTGTCCGTATGTTTTACTGATGACCTAAATACACACACAAAGGGCCTAAATATATATAAATAGGATGTCGTGCGCTCAAGATAAGATGTTGATCGCACAAGATAAGATGTTGTGCGCACAAGATAAGATGCTGATCGCTCGAGATAAGATGTTGATCGCTCAAGATAAGATGTCGTGCGCACGAGATAAGATGTTGATCGCTCAAGATAATATGTTGATCGCTCAAGATAAGATGTTGATCGCTCAAAATAATATGTTGATCGCTCGAGATAAGATGTTGATCGCTCAAGAATATATGTTGATCGCTCAAGATAAGATGTTGATCGCTCGAGATAAGATGTCGTGCGCACGAGATAAGATGTTGCGCACGAGATAAGATGTTGATCGCTCCAGATAAGATGTGGATCGCTCAAGATAAGATGTCTTGCGCACGAGATACGATGTTGATCGCTCAAGATAATATGTTGATCGCTCAAGATAAAATGTTGATCGCTCAAGATAATATGTTGATCGCTCTAGATAAGATGTCGTGCGCACGAGATAATTTAATCTTAAAAAAATAACATATGTCCTAAACATACCACCGTAATATACAGCTAAACTTTAAATAAATGTTTTTGCACCGTCGAAGAGAATTTATCGATTTGTTAATGGTAATTCTGGAGAATTACTGCACATTTTCACAGATGTCGAAGTGTGTTTTCATTTTCCAAGTTAATGCTACTCATGCACAAATTAAGTATTCTGGTATTATTATATATGAGGAAGATTCCAAATGTTCCAATAACAAGATGACCTTGTCAGTATTCCTTTTAACGTTAGCTTTCTGACTTTGAGTATACAGTCTGATTTTCATAATTGACGTAATTAGAGCGTCTATACGTTCCATGTGTCAAAAAGTTCATAGTTTCAAGCGAGATTTCTGCCAAATTTGTCAAAAATTATAGTCCAGTCCATTTTGGCTGATTTATCACCAGAAATTATTGTATCTATATAACTAAAGGATCATTAAAGCAGTTTCTTGATCTACAATGATGCATTCAGTTCTCGTGGATTTTGCCAGACCGCCAGATCATACTCGGCGCAAGCGCTTCGAGGGAGTCAAGTCTGGCAAAAAACCAAGAGAGCCGACTAAAACTTTGCAGATCAATGTAGTTTTATAATAACTCTAGCTATGACATTACACTGGGATTTGATGTTTTCCAGCAAAACCCGCCTTAACATAAGAAAATGTTTTGAAGACTGTTTTTATCGTAACTGTATGACTCACTCGCTTTACTTTCTATCCTTATTCATATATCATTTTTCAGGCTCAGATAGTGGAAGAGATCATCCTGCGGGGAACCATGCCTACCCATTTTCTCTTCAGTTAGCAGATACACTTCCCTCCTCATTTGAGGGAACCAGAGGTTACGTAAGGTACTCGTGCAAGGCTACGATTGAGAGACCGCTGGCTTTCGATTATAATGTGAAACGGGCTTTTACTGTGATACGTCATTTTGATCTGAATAATTTTCCTTCAGCGCAAGTATGAACATATGCTTGTTTTTCGTAGCAGCTCGTTCTGGTCGATAATTTTTTTATAATTTCAGTATTTCAGATTTTTTGAAATAGATACATTTGTGACCGTGAAAGTATTACATCATCTGTATCTAAGTTTATTTTAAGCATTTACGACTTAACAGTAAAGTAGTTATGCCTTAACAGTTACGTATTTACTACCGTTTCGCCTTCACATATAAGTACTTACGTATTCTAGCTAAGTACTTACGTAATGAATTGAAAACCGAGTCTACTTCTGTGATGTTCCGAGCGTCAGGATGGTTTTCTTAACCCCTGGCCAGCTGGTGGCAAGTGTTTCTGCCTCTGTGACCAGTGGATATCAAGATCAGCCTGCACTTCCGTGCAGTCACTGTTCGCCATTCAGTCAGTATCTTTTTGGTAAGCACCCCGGTACTGTCCAAGTTGAAAGATGGACAAGTTCATTTCAGAAATTTAGCAGGGTAAAGGTTAAGATTTGATTACAGTAATTTGCGAAACATACAATATGCTTTATATTACCTTCAGATTCCTGTATCTGATCAGGCGACTGGGGAAGTTTACGGCTGTTGCGGCGAGGCAGGTGAAGTGGACATACATCTAGACTTAAACAAAACAGGATTTGTTCCAGGGGAACCAATTATGTACACCATCGCTGTGAACAATAGAAGTAGTCAGACGGTCAATGAAACGCATCTTATACTGAATCAGGTTATTTCTTACAACATTAAACTTAGCCAGATCACTATTTAGTCACTGTTGATGTTATTTTTGTGTGTGACCGAAGAAACATAATGTTTTAACACGTTCATCAGCCAGTTAAAATTGTTTCTTTCTCGTAGCTTCCAAAACTAGCATTGCCTTCCGCTTTAAATATATTTTGTGCACAATATTTTATCAGCCGTATAATTATTTACTTCTAGTATACTTTTCAAGGCCACTTAATACGTTTACTGCAGTATTTTATTATGCACGCATGCAGTGTAGACGTATTATTTTAATTCTATCTTCCGTTGCCCATTATAAATAACTCAAGTGTGACGATAGACAGTGCATGTGTTACCATAAGATTAAATGATCGCATCGAGGCTATGTAGAATGCATGGTACTGTAAATAAATGTTTGATATAAATAATATTGAATATTCTTTCCCTGCTTCTGTAGATTGATGTAACTTCTATACAAATTATGAACTTCATATCTTACTATTTCAATAACATTTTGGAATCACCGTCTAAATGTTGCTTATTTCTCAACTAGATGACGACATATACAGGAATATCAAACGCACTTTTCTCCAATCAGAATCCAAAATTACACCCAAAGACACGGAAGATCTATTTATTGTATTCACGTGACTGCAACTTCAAACCAAATTCATCGAAACAAATCCAAAAGGCCATCATTGTCCCGTCATTACCACCGACTGGACTGGATGGATGTAATATTATAGATATCAAATATAATATAGAAGTAAGTTCTCGTACGATTTAATAAAGTACCCGTTTTGTTATGTTATGCAATGGCCGTAAAGCAAGATAGATATGATTGGTCTGTAGAACGTAATTATTAAAGTTTGCTATTTTAGAAACGTATATTTCAACATAAAATTAAAAGTTCGGACAGTTTATGTGGGAATTTAGTAAATGTTTTTAGTAAGGAGATATCATTAATCTTGTTAAATGTTAAGACTGTTTGAGGCTGTTTAGAATTAGATCTTTTTAAAAAAATTCACGCTCCAGTGAAGTAGATAAGCTGTTTAATGCATATTCTCCGTCTAAATGTAAACACTAACGTATGTTAAATTTGAAAGCGTCATATTATGACGTATTGAACTACTTCAAAACCATATGGACACGATTTAATATGCAAGTATTAAAATTTCAGCTGAGAGTAATATGCACGCATGTCATAAGTATTGTCAAAGATATTGTAATAGGCACGATACCGTTTCAAGATTCCAGCATCAGGTTTACTTCCGGGGCTCAAGCTACACCAACTGCTCCGGTTGTCCCACAGCCGGAGTCAAAAAGCACAGAAGGTCTACCTACATACGAAGAAGGTGATATCTCTAATTTGAATTACTAGTATAGATAACAGTGCTTTTTGCATTGTCAAGTCCATGTTTGTTTGCCTAAGTATTATATTAGATTTCAACAATAGTACAGGCTTCGTAAATATCATGCTTTTCTAGCGGTCTTAATGCGGCATACAATTGTACAAACGATCTGGTTACTTACTTATAATGCAGATAGATGTATGTAGCATGAAGTGATTTATATGCACGCTCGGGTGCACATTATGAACGGACTTATCTGATATATTTTCAAATGATTGCCATAAAACACAGTTATAGAAGCATTGAGTTTCAAATATGCCGAAAAGTACGAAACTCTAAATTCGTCAGACTGGATTTCTCGGCTAACACCCCAAAATTAACTTGTTCTAGATAGACTTTTATAACCGGATATATTCAATGCAAATTTGGTAAAATGGAAAATACGTTTAGGCAGTTATAATTTAAAATATCTCATTCATATCATTTGTAAGTTCCTTTACACACTTAATGTTAATACTTAAACAACCAGCTAAACGTATGTTTAAGGTATTAGATCACTAATAGTAATGTTTACAAAATGGCCTTTGCTTGGTATATTCTGAAAGGTAATCGTGTTTTGCACTGTTTTGCAGTTTTTAAACAACTTTTACCGTGCCGTTTTTTATAAATTTTGTATAATTTATGGTATCTCCTCAAGCTCAAGTAGAGACAAATTTCAAAGTGATAGCCACTATCCAAAACGTTTGCAGAGAACTTATTTTACCATTAATTTTAATAAAAGAAACATCAAACTATTGATAAACAATTATAAAACACAAAATAAAAATGTCAATATCATTTTTTCTATGGTGCCTCAAGTAAACGAATTTAATGAGACAGAATTCATACTTCAACATTGAAAAAATAAGGTCGAATGCTGTGTTTCTGTTTTGAATTTTGCTTACTCCATTTAAAAATAACCTTATGACAGACGTAAAACCTACCTAAATTTCTTCCACAATATATAATCTAAGAGTGAAAGCAAAATAGAGAACTTTCACCTCTACCCCTTCTGTTTAAGTAGTAAATTCACTTTGAACACCAAGAAATCACTTATAAGATTCATCTTTTTCCATTTTTGTACAAGAAATCAATAATAAGTCTTGAAAGAAGTAAAAACTTACTAGAAAAAAAGGAAAATAAGGAGAAAAAAATTTGGTCCCAGTAGGGCTTGAACCTACGCCCCCCTAAGAATTGCAATAAAAGTAGGTTTATGGTAGGAATTGAACACTCTTCAAAACGGAGGTTCTCTATTAGTGATCTAATGCCTTAACCTTATAACTAAAAAAGTAAATCTTTATTTCAGTGTTAACCCCACCGCCATCGTACGCCGAATGCATGTATGGTCGAACAACTATCATGGACAATACTGACGACAACAATACATCTGGGGATGTTAATTGGGCGCCTGCATACCCATATTATAACTGGGCTGCTTTCTCTCCTCAGACATTTGGTGATCAACCACCAGACACTGTTAACGCCGAACAGTCTCACGAAGTTGATAATGATAATGATTGAAATTTATTCAGCAATCATGCTTAAATAACAGTTACGCTATATACCATTAGCATTGTAAATAAATAGCGGCTACTTCAATACGTAAGGTTGCGCGTTGAAAGTCTGTGTAGTACGCTTGTGTAAGTGAAGATGCAAAAAAACCAGTTACAGTTGTATCATTGTAACTTACTTTTGACAAATATTTAATGCCGAATATAATGCAAAAACTAAATCAAAGAAAATTTCGTCACGTGGTTCTTTTAGATCAATCATTGACGTGCTCCAGCCTCTTAACATATAAGCTCCCGTATGGTTCGGGTACCCATCTCCATTACTAGAAATATAGCTATAAAACCAGATTGTCAGATAAGCTGTACAATCCGCATGACTGGACCAGCGTAGCCGATGCATATGTATATTAAGAATCTAGGTTAATTTATATGTTGTAATCATATGTATAATGTATATATTATTTGCCTAAAAAAGGAAATAACTTAATGGCTTGATAGATTTATAATAACAATATTTGCTTTGTACGAACGTAGAGCAAAATGTTCAAAAAGAGCAAATAAGATATACATGAGCATTGCATTAATTAAGAGAAAAAAACACGTATTAATTTGCAATCAAATTTATTTACTCAATGCCTTATGGAAAATGAAACAATATGACAATATAACATTCAGCACACAAATTACTTAGCACCCACGCAAAAACAAGGTTTTCAAGATTTTATTCATAAGTCAAAGCCCATATGGGAATCTGACTACAAGTACACAGTATATAATAAAACAGAATGACAGCAATTCAGTTCGCACAAAGTACATGACACAAGATACTAATTTTATTGCAAAGTGTTGATCCATGATTACAATAGTAACCTAGTAATAGTTTGCACACAAATGCAGTAAATACTATTAAGATTACATGTCCATGATGTGAACTTAGTTTGCTTATACGTATAATCGTAAACCTGTAAAAACCAAATTTCATAATATCAGACTAAAGGAAAACTGGGAAAAAAAGAATAAAAATATTGCAAGGAATTTGTGGAGGATGAGACCAAAAACAGACCGGAACCAATACATAATAAGCAAAACTTTTGTCATGCGAACCAAGATACGCCTCGTGCAAAATTTGCACAGGGTGTTTTTTGGCACTGAGTAGGACCTGGTGTGCTTATCACACCTGCGCCTACGAAACTTTTGCTTTCGGTAAAGTTTTTCTCCAAGTGAACCAACAATAAATAGTTATATTGCATGCGCACTGACGAACTTGGGCCCTTTTTTGGTTATATCTACTAAAAGTACCTGTAAATAAGAAAGAATACAGAATTCAATAAAAATACATGCAGCAGTTACTATTATTATTCATTTTCCTGATTAAAATAGTAATGAGTAATGTTTGCACAGAAACATGATGTCAATATAATGGTCCATGATGTGAACTTAGTTTGCTTATACGTATAATCGTAAACCTGTAAAAACCAAATTTCATAATATCAGACTAAAGGAAAACTGGGAAAAATATTGAATATATTGCAAGGAATGTGTGGAGGATGAGACCAAAAACATACCTGAAACAATACATAATAAGCAAATCTTTTGTTTTGCGAACCAAGATACGCCTCGTGCAAAATTTGCACAGGGTGTTTTTTGGCACTGAGTAGGACCTGGTGTGCTTATCACACCTGCGCCTACGAAACTTTTGCTTTCGGTAAAGTTTTTCTCCAAGTGAACCAACAATAAATAGTTATATTGCATGCGCAACTGACCGGAACTTTTTAGGGCACTGATTTTGTTTTATTATTATATTAAAATACCTGTACAAAATGAAAAATAAATAAATTAAAAAACAAGATGCATGCATGTTATCATGTTATTATTTTACTTTCCTTAATTGAAAAAAAAATGATGATGTATGTCTTGCTTCTCACCTAAGAAACATTGATGTCAATATAATGGTGAATGAATGAAAAATACACCAATGTGTTTCATTAGGCAAATAATTGGGATACATTTATTTGCATCAAGAAACCCTTCACTGCGTATGAACCAAATCTTGCTATATATATCCGATCCTTCGGAAATTTTGTGAGAGCACAAACATTACACTTGGCGTTAAAACTTCGTCATCAAGATAATACATATGTAAATTATGGCTCATATGTTGAGTGACAACAATTTGTGTGGTCCTTGTCCTTTTTCGATTTAAGACTACGACACAATCATAATATTGATATAAACATTTTGGCATTTTTGTGTGTGTCTAGGAGGGGGTGGATTTATGACTCAAATTTGTCAAATTACTTTTCTTGTTTTAATGGTACAGGAATACTCCAGCTTTGCTTTGTCCTTCCACATGCCAGTTTAATAACTTTCATACGTGAAATACTTTCTAATCGGGGTTTCAAACCTAAATAGGTTCACGTCAAAGGCCTAAACCACTTGGAGACACTGAGGTAACAAGTTTGTTTTACTTGTAAAATAGGTCCGTCCAAGTTAAACTCAAATAGTGAGGTTTAATACATGTGTTTATGCCAGCTGATACATATACAACATAGATGTTAATGGAAGAGTGTTCTCAAATGCACATAATCCTTTTTCTTCTGAATATGTGTTTATTCCAGTCAGCTAAGGTATATAAAACACATCACATACCGTTTTAATAAAACATATCATTGATATGTTGATACATATATGTCCCTTCTTCCTCCGCAATCCATCCAGCCGCAATCATTCCATTGATGATGCGTAAGTCTTTTTTAGATTTCTTTGACTTTTTTGAGTTACTTCCTTTTACGGTCTGTGATAATTTCTGGCGAATTGATGTGGAACTTAAATCATTCAATTCGGATGGGACAACAAAAAATTCATGGGAACGCTTCGGGTCATTTTGTTCGGCTTCTTGAAAGGATTTCTTTTCAGTCGGACTCATCCCTATGCGGCCGATACAAACAACAAATTTATTGTCCCTTCTTATACTTTTTACTCTACGCTTTTCCAGAATTGCACGGTCCGATCCCACCAGAACAACTAAAGTGGCGTCAGGTTTATTTAGTTCCCGGCGTATTTGCTGGCCGAATGTCATCTGCGTTGAAACTTTGTTTGGGTAAATCTCTATCCACGGATAGTCTGAGCATGCAAGCTCACAAAGTTTCCGGCGGTGTTCGAATTTGATACACAGGTCACCGGGCTTTGAGCATTTTTCTTTTAAAGCCGAATCACTCGTTATTCCGATCTTGGTAGCAATTACATTGTAATGTCCCATAGTGTCCAGCCAACGTTTACTTTCTACAATCGCATTAACATGACCCATATGTATTGGGTTAAATGAACCATACAGGTATAAAATGGCTTCTTTTGGGAGACTAGGTTCTAGACAAGTATCAATATGTGAGTACGCTTCAGCAAGTGTTCCGCTTACTGCCTCTATGCCTGTAAGGTCGATGTTCTCCACGACCATGCGGCTACATACCTCTGATGATTCAGATATGTAGACACTTTCTTTCGGTGTCCAAATACGACTTGATTTGCCTGTTTCCATGAACCGTCTTAGGTGTTCGACATATACCGACATGTCTTTGACGTTGAGAGTCCAACACTTATTGAACTTTTGCAGAAGTCGTCCTCGAATGACTATCTCCGGAACGTACCGTTTTAACAATCCGCCCGTCGGAGATTTGTCGGGATTCCATTCCACCTTAACATCACCTATAATTGATAGTATAAAATTCTTATTATAATTATATTTTAATACAACAGATCACTGTTAATTATTTTGTCTTGTTTATTGTTTCTTCAAGTGCTTTGTTTATTTGTGTGTGTTTTTTCTGGATAAGCGTAACGCAAACAAACTTTAGGTCATATGGCTACTTTGCCAGCATTTTGGGTAGTAGTTGACTCCAGGTGTCCCGCTCTTGATTTAAGGGATAGAAGGATACCTGGGTAGAACCAACGACTTTCTGTAAGCAAGCTGGACTGCTTCCTCATATAAAATATTCTTAGGTTCAAACGGGCTTTTGTACCCATATCGGTAACGGGCGACTATAACTACTCGGAGACTCCCGTATTTAAGTCGTTCCTGCATATTTCATGAGGATAAAAGCCTGAGGAGGACCTAAGATGCCTTTTTGACGGGATTAATCATACCAATTTTAGAAATTCTACAAGGAAACCTTATGATTTTCTCGCATCAAATAACTCGATTCAGCCAAAAATCCACAACTATTAGAAATCATTGACTCAATCAAGGAAACGTGTATATCAAACAAGTAATAACCGTCAGACAGAATTGTTTTAAATACTAAAAAAAAATCCAAGTCGCTTGTTTGTGCACAACCTTCTATCGTCATAACGAGAAACAAATTTTAATTATTTGTATTTTTGTGTGTGTGTAGGGGGAGGGGGGGGGGGGGGGGGTTAACGTCGCACCGACACAATTATAGGTCATAAGGCGACTTTCCAGCTTTTTATGGTGGAGGAAGACCCCAGGTGCCCTTCCGTGCATTATTTCATCACGAGCGGGCACCTGGGTAGAAACACCGGCCTTCCGTAAGCCAGCTGGATGGCTTCCTCACATGAAGAATTCGACGCCCCGAATGAGGCTAAAATGTTGTTAAGTATTCCGATTTCATTACATATGTAATATTTGAATTCAAACTTATTGTAGCGTTTGTATTTATTCCGTATTTCATGAATGAGATAATTCATTTATACAAGATGTCCATTTTGGACGTTTTTTTCTGTTAGATATAGTAAAGATATTAAGAATGTAAATAGTTATATTATTCAAGAGCACGCATATCATTTTTATAGTCAAATTACACCAACTTTTCGAGTAGTTCAAATGTAAAAAGGACTCGTAGGATGAAATCCTTGCACATTTGGCATATATTGTATGAGCATTGTTTGTGTGTGAAAATGTAGTCAGCTACTGCCGAATTAAATAATAGCAACTAACTTCAACAAAAAGTTGGAAGACAAAAGTGAACTTATCTTCAGGAAATGTTCCTGATGCACAAAGGAAATTAGCACTCGGCTTCGAATAAGATACAATGTAGATAACTACTTTATATTTGGATTTAAGGACTTTTTGATAGAGCAGAACACTTGACATTAGTCAAACAATAGATAAGTCAGTTAAAGTTAAATAAGGCAAACCGTTTGTGCAAGTTAAAGAAAATCAAATAGTTAACGATCCGATCCCAGTGTCTTTCTGTCCTTACATATTTCACATTCTGTGTAAGGTTTTAAGTACTAGACCAAATTTCCAGTAATTTTGTGTATTGCAAATTAATGTATAACGACACAAAAAGCCTTATTACCTGTCTTTTGGTTATTTTTCTTATCATCCACATAAGTGCGCAGTAATTCTTCAAAGCCTTCTCTCTTCACTGAAATAGCAAGAACTTTCTCGTGCCCAGACTTCTTTCCCCATTCGCAACTGATCATCGTCTGTACAAAACTTGTATGTAGCAGCATACAATCTTCAGTTTGCGGATCGATGTCTGTAACTTTCCCACTGTCTATTGCCCCCACTTCCGCATAAACATGTTCATCGGTTTCGCATGTAGTGGTCATATCTGGGTCTGTCTTATCGTTTGATGGCAGGCATGGTGTATCATGGTTTGCATTCAGATCTGTTACACGTGGAAACGAATAAATAAATATATTTGGTCTATTTACATTAGCGTACACCAAAGCAGAACCAGACAGATTTTTTGCTTTAGGTGTATAGCATCTAAAAAATTAAACTAAAACAAATGTATATATATCTTAAAAAGGTTAAACAAACTTCCTTAGTGTTCATCGGAATGCAACTGGTTCAGGGGAGAGAAGTGGTTTTGTAGAAAATGATCGCTTACAAATTAGGGCGGGGCCCAAACCCTGGCCCCAGTGATCTGTTATTGTATAATTCTTAAGTTTAACTGATATAAAATGTCTTCAGCAAAATGTAGTTGAGCTCGATCTCATCCAGTAATTCAAGAGAAGTTACAATCTAAGCTAGAAGTTGCTATCTGAACAACTAAACTAAAGGGGATCGACTCCATGTCCCCATAGCGATAAAGGCTAATATTCTTGCCATATTGAATTCCTACTACTAGTGTCCAGCTATTGTCTGTATAATCATATAGCCTCCTAACTTTAGTTTGCGACATTGTCTCTATAGCTGTAGTTACAGCATTTTTCAACATTGTGTATCTATACAGCTGCCGTTACAGCATTGTACAACATTATCTATATAGCTGCCATAACAGCATTTTGCGTCAGTGTGTATCTATAAAGCTGCCGTTACAAGGTTTTGCAACATTGTCTAGCTATACGGCTGCAGTGTTCTTCGACAATATCTAGGTACACATCTGCCGTTACATAGATCTTCGACATTGTCTAGCTATACGGCTGCCGTTATAGTGTTCTTTGACATTGTCTTGCTATACGGCTGCCGTTACAGCATTCTTCAATACTGTCTAGCTACACATCTGCTGTTACAGAGTTTTTCGACATTGTCTAGCTATACGGCTGCCGTTACAGAGTTCTTCGACATTGTCTAGCTATACGGCTGCCGTTACAGAGTTCTTCGACATTGTCTAGCTATACGGCTGCCGTTACAGAGTTCTTCGACATTGTCTAGCTATACGGCTGCCGTTACAGAGTTCTTAGACATTGTCTAGCTATACGGCTGCCGTTACAGCATTCTGCTACTGTAAATATACAATGTCGTAAAACAATGTTGCGACTTTTCAATCACTGCCTGCACAGCTTGTTGCTGGAAGAGTGCACTTGAATATAGATATTTATCTTCTTCTATCATTGTACTGTATGAAAAAAAGATAAATATGTTTTGATTAATTACCTTTATCCACCGTCTTACTGTGTTCTTCTGCAACTTCAGATACGTCACATCTTTTATCACTGACATTTTGTTTATTGTCCGCTACAGTCTGATACACAATTATAGAAACATCATCGAATTGCGATAGAAAATGTCTGCCTTTGCTCGGCAAATCCCCCTCTTGTTGCACACCGTAACGTTCCAGCCTGATGAGAAAACTCATTATTTCCTTACTAATTGGTTACACATCGAAAAGTCCAGTTTATAAAATAGATTCATTATTTACTTTTCTAACCATTTGCAAAATCGTAAATATCCTGTTTATAAATATCATTGTTCGCAAACTACTTAACTTGTGTTAAAGTTTTACTTCCGTGATCGCATATCGTACTTAACGCAATGCAGGCGGTTTGTATACTGATGAAAATAAAAAGCGCCTAATTCATATAAATATTCGTCAATTATATCATTCTTTCAACTCGTTTACAAATGTTCATCATTATTCATTTAAATCTGATGCATAATGTTGTTTTTGTTTGAGCTACTCTAGGCATAACTTTCACATATGCACGTGGGGCTTGTGCTTTTTACTCCATCAAGTTCATGTCATCCAAAAATCACAGTGTGTTTTAAAAGAAGTCAAATATAACTATACTATAAAAACTACAAAAAAATGCAGTTTATGTGATTTCATTTTGGCCGTTAGGGAAATTAATAGTCCAACAAAGAGTCGAATTTCAAGGTTAAAGGTCACTTATTCAAATCTTCTTTGTTTCATATAAACACAAGTACAAGTACTTCAGATCTTGATTACGTATTTTTAAAGAGTATCATTTTTTCCTACATTTATATATTTCATACCATGAAAGTTGATGACAAAATAGAAAGAAAATAGGGGTCTGAATAGCTCCTAGTGAAATGCCGGTCAGTCAGTGGTAGTCTGCTACCCATAAAGACTCATATTTGTTCTTGTCCGCACATTAAACCCGTACTTTCGATCTTCGTTACTTGGGTATTTAATATGAAAATATCAATTCCAGCAGAGACAGGAAGTGTGATTAAAGCATCAGTTCAACACAAAATGACACAAAATGAAAAATTAAGATCTAAATGTATTTACTTTGGACTTTTTTTGACTACACCATGGAAGCACATTTTAGGCCAAATTACTACATGACGTATAGAAAGTTAAATATTAGTCATGGGTTCCGTAATGAGTTTGCCAACCGAATCCAAAACTCGAATCTGCCGCACGTTTATAATTTTACCCAATTTATTATTAGAAATCAGGCGTTTCAATTCCTTTAGTAAATTTGTCGTTTGGAATAAACATCTACAACGTTTTAAAAGGTCTGCTTAATAAGATTTTGCTAAGATTGTTATAAAAAAACATCAACTCGGATCATTTAAGTGTTCAATAACTAAATTAAAAGATAAATAGCACGAAACTGGATATCAAGTCGTTATGTATTTTACACTATACTTGATTGTGCTACTAAAGTCATGTGTTAAATATCGATTGTGTAAAAGGCCGGACATTAAATTTACATTTATGTTTTATACAAAATGGTATATAAGGATTAGAACTCCAAGATCAATCGCAATGTCTGTTAGCATTGTGATCTCGGTATTTAAATATCGCGAACTAAAATGCTCAAAATTAGTAAATAAACAATGCAATTTGTTTACATATCATTTTACTGTTCCATATATCTTAATTACTTGATATAAGTTGATAACTTATTTACTTTTTGTTTGAGTATAGCGAAATAGAACATCCCAAAGCATCGAGCGCAGTAAACAAAACCATCATTTTCCTGATTGTCACCGGAAATCATGTCAAGCGTCCACCAGACTTTTAATCCAGGTAAATAAATCAGGTCCTGGTTAAAATTTCATTATCTTTTCATTATTTGGACATCATCAAGATAATGAAATGCTCTTTAGGCTTACTTTATCATTGTTTTTTTTTACAAATTGTTAGTCATAGTGGATCTCACAATGTCATAAGGCGGGCTCGACTGTATACGCCAGTTTCGCCCGGCATGTTTGCGAGGCGGAGAAAATCGGCGCTAACATTTGTGCCTGACTATAGTTGTCAAACCTTGAAATTCCCGTGCAAATAGTGCATTTTATCTCTAGTCACGAAGAAAAAATTATTATATTTAGATTACAAATGATTTTACTGATATTTTTAATAAATATATTTTACTAATCTAAAAGTTGTTAACCAGTAAGTTAGCATTTACGTTAGAAGTAGACGCTTAAAGAAATGGAAGAAAGATTTTACACTTAATCTGTTATTTCACTCCATTAAACATCGTAAAATGATTTAGTTATACAAAGTGTTTGACCTTTATACACATGTTTTAGCAAGAGACTGTTGACATTTGTTTTTGTAATATTCAGTCAATTGTAAAACTTTTATTTCTGCCTTTCAAGTGATAATTAATAGAAATAATTTCAAGTTTTTTCTCTGAAATACTTAAAGATAATTGAAATACACAAAAGGATTTAAAACGCTTCATCCGTACACGACAATTTATGCGGTAACTTGTGTTTAAATATTTTGGTACTCTCTGTTAACACAAATGGTCTTAAATAGAACATAATGTGTTCTTGATGACAGATTATCTCTGCATCTGTACTGTGATGTTATAGTATTACCTTAAGTCAAGTTACTTCGACGTAAACAATTTGATTCTATGATTTAACTTACTGACGTTTAGTTAACACATGTTTCATGCCATATGCCCTAACCAAAGTCTGTCTGATATACATTTGGTCGCTCTTTTACGGCTAAAACAATCACAATTTTGACATTGTTACATTATAATTATGTCAACTGAAGAAATTATGTGGAGCTTTTTATTTAAAAAATCCATCCAGCTCGTCCATAAAAGCCTTGATCTTCAATAGTAATTATGTTTGTTTTTTCCTTTGTACACAGTGCATGTTTATGGGAGATTACAACTGTACGCGTACAATATAGTTTTGTTGGAGTTATCTCCATTGTTCCACAAAAATTCTACTCTCTCTCTATATATATAACTTAAATATGTGTCTTTAATAAGAGTGTCTACACTACATTTATCATATAATATTGTGAAAAATATGCATCGATACTTACGTAAATTACATAGTCGCATTTGTATTTCGCAGATAAAGAAATGTCTTAAGATTAATGTATCGTAATGCGGTACCAAAGTATTGTGTTGCATTATCGTAATGTTTTGTTGCATTATCAGAAAATATAGTTTCCTACCTTTCAACAATACAACACAACATTACGACAAAATATTACGAAACTACGTGCGACAATAAGACACGACGCACGACATTGCTAAAAGACAATGCAATTTTTAAACAATCACATTTGCTCTTCATTTTGAAACAGGTATAAGGAATAAGGAACCAGCCAACTCGTCATATTAAAATGAAATATAATTAAACACAATGAGAGTACTGTCAGTCTCAGCCATTTATTTGCTTAGAATGTCAAATACATATTATTTGTCATACACGGGGCGAAATTGAGCATATGCTAGTTTAATTGCTATACACTTTGCGTAAAAAGTATTCATATGCAATAAGATATAATAGGAAATTTGGTGCTACCTAAAAGCTCCATTTAAAAAAGAAAAATCACCAGGGCCCCATAAAAAACTTAAGTGGTGTTATTGCAAAGGCTGAAAATATCTGGAATTATGGATCCGTTTTAGGAAGTTAATGTTCTATTACAAAATTGTATTAATGATAATCCATGATTTCTGAATGCAATATAAGTTTGACATGTCTTAGACTGCATTTAAGATTAAATTTCGACATGTGAAAACTCGACTAATATTCTAAACAAAAGAAATTACGGTAAAGATTAACATCTGCACCAAGATGAAGAGAAAAACGTGTTAGAATAATTTCTAGATGTTATTCATATTAAAACGTACTGCATCAACAATTTTACATATTATAAAACTATTATCATAGAAACCAGTCACTGATAATAACTGCTTCAAATTAAAAAGCTTGGACTGTGAATTTTTTAAACCTTACAGAATCTCATTACGCCTATAGCCTCAGAAATTGTGTCTCCTTTCGTGTGAATATCTTAATGTCAATATTTTAATCAGAATTTACGAAATCCTGGGCTCATATACAATGACTATTGTGATTCTTTTTAATGTCATTATTGTTAAATTACGTTCTTTTTGGAAGGAAGAATAGGACCAAATTTATATTAAAGTTTCAGTTACGGCAACGGGATGAAAATAGTTTCACATTGAAATCTATGTATTACAGTCTTTTTTCTACGTAGAAAATTCATTCGGTCTAATATCTTATCATCAAACACCCTTCATTGTTCATAGCAGTAAGCGAGACGCTTTTATAATCCGTAAACAGCAAGCGTGTAATGACCCCGTTAATTACTATGCGCATAGTCTACTGGAAGAAAACCGAACAGCACCGATTCCAATAAATACCACGAATTTTCAACTCGATAGTATACACTAGCCTATATCTGTTTTCTTACGGCCTACAGATCCTCCGAGAGAGGCGAAGAAATAATTTTAAAAAGTCTAAGATACCTTGCTGGAATAAAGTCATGTTACGATAAAGGTGGCAGGGGAGTGCAGATTTGCGAATTCCACATTGACGTGTGGGTACCAGTGTTGAAATATCCATAGAAATCTCGTTTTTGCTTATTTTTCTTTGAAACTGCTATGGACCATTGCAGATACTATAGACTACATAAAGACGACTCTCCGGTCCTATGCACCTGTCGCTTTCCATGCCAGATGTAGTGAAATTTGACCAAATCACCCAAATTTTATAGACCAAAATTAGCCTAACCGGGCCTCACTTTGAACTCTGCCATTCATCCATTTTATATTTTTAAATCCAATTTCGTAGCATATATGTATAGTGCGAACATAGATGCATATCCAGGTGGTGTGGAATGTGTCTCCCAACCACCGCTTTATTTCCCTAATTTTCACTTGAAAAAAAAAGTGGATGGATGACAGCCGAGCGTCTGGCCGACTTTTTGTTCTGACGTTTATGTTTTAGCCTCAACCGGAAGTACGGAGCTAGGAATTTTAAAACACCCGCCATGTAGAATCATTAACCGTTCCTCATTCCCCAGATATATTAAAGAATTAATATGAAATTAGGCGCTACCTAAACAGCAAAGCTACCTTTGAAATGTTTACTGCTTACTTATGAGCCACGCCATGAGAAAACCAACATAGTAGGTTTGCGTCCAGCATGGATCCACACTGTTCGCTTTTAAAGCCTATTGTAATTAGAGAAATCGTTAGCGAACAGCATGGATCCTGACCAGACTGCGCTAATGCGCAGGCAGGTCTGGATCTATGCTAATCGCAAACCCACTATATTGGTTTTCTCATGGCGCGGCTCAAAGCTACAAAAGTAATCAAAACTGAGTTACAGTAATTATCTGAACAGAAGTACAGTTCAGTAATATTTTGAGGCCCTCCTGCTTTCTCACTCGGGACTTGGGACCCGACGATGGCACAGTTACCCAATGTTTTTTTTTCTTCTGTTTTCTTTTCTTGTTTTTTTTTTCTTTGTCATGATTTTATATCAAACTGATAAAGGGAATAACGTTGACAAAACTGGTAGAAAATAAAATAATTTTTAAACAAAACCATTAGGTAGTGACAGGTATTTTAAGTCACATTTTTTTTTAAAACCCATTGGTTTATCAACACATTTACTATCATGTACATGGTCAATATTGGTCAATGTTAAAACTTTACAAATTTAGAAGCAAAGTGTTCTTTTCAATCCGTCATTGAGCCATAAGGTGATGAAACATTCCTGATTATTTATTTGGTACCAAAAATTACAAAAATGATACAGAGTATGTTGTTCAGTTAGCGACTGACACGTCACCCACCGAAAAATCACTATATTGATATGGAGTATATTGTTCAGTTAGCGACTGACACGTCAACCACCGAAAAATCACTATATTGAATAGAGCATGCTGTTCAGTTAGCGACTGACACGTCACCTACTAAAAATCATTAGTTGTTCAGTAAGCGACTGACACGTCACCCACCGAAAAATCACTATATTGAATAGAGCGTGTTGTTCGGTTAGCGACTGACACGTCACCCACCGAAAAATCACTATATTGAAAATAGCTAGTGTGTTGTTCAGTTAGCGACTGACACATCGCCCACCGAGAAATCTATATACAGAATAGAGCGTATAGTTCAGCTAGCGACTGACACATCACCCACCGAAAATCACTACATAGAATACAGCTTGTTGTGGAGTTAGCGACTGACACGTCACCCACTGTGAAATCACTATATAGAACAAAGCTTCTTGTTCAGTTAGGGACTGACAAGTCACCCACCAAGAAATCAATATATTGAATAGAGAGTGTTGTTCAGTTAGCGACTGACACGTCACCCACCGAAAATCACTATACAGAATAAAGTGTTGTTCGATTAGCGATTGACACATCACCCACCAAGAAGTCACTATATTGGACAGAGCATGTTGTTCAGTAAGCGACTGACAAATCACTTTATAGAATAGAGCATGTTATTTGGTTTGAGAACAAAATGGCACCCATTTAGAAATACAAAATGTACAAGATATAGTTAGAAATAGACTGTGTTGTTCCAATATAGGCTGACAATGATGGTTACTTAAATGAAATGATCATTCTTCAATTATAGTATTGATGTTTTTCTGAACATTACAAGTTTGCAGCTTGCTTTGAAAATGTTTCTTGGTTTTCTCTACAATCTGCTGAATTCTTTTAATCTCCATTGTACATGCTGTAACAGTTGAAGTTTTTACTTTGAAGCAAACTCTGTCTTCGTTTATCAGCACAGAGGGATGCCAAGCAAAATCAGGATCAGTCTGATTTTCGCCAGCTGACTTTGCTCTCGACAATGCCACAAAAAGAGCACCTGGGTTCCTTGATTCAAATCCTTTTGTTCCTGGGTTTATAACAATATACCGGTTAGACTCGTCTTAGCCTAAAGCCATTCCCTGACACCTGTGCACAACTGTGGCCAATCCTAAACGTAAAGGAATTTGTGTTCTACGACAGTCAACCTTGCGTTCAACTGGAACTATTGGTACAATATTTGGATTTTCAGGTAAAAATGCAGGACCTGTGTATGAAAGAAACTCAACAAATACTACTTTTGGTAATGCATTTGATGGACGCTGGTCTGCTTCATATATAATATCTATGACAGTACCACTGGCTCCATTGAAAAGACCATAAGGCACACAAAGATTAATAGAGAGCATGACTTTAACCTTTTTGCAAAGAAACAGTGTCTGCTGAATACCACCAGATTTGTCTTGTCCTTCACTTTTTGAATGAGGACCATGACAAATTGCATTCAGCTTGGCAACGGGATGGACTGTATTTGCCTCTAAAAGTTTGAGTTTGTTGTGTTGCCATTCTTCCTCATGACATGGAAAGACAAATAGACCATTTTCACTCATCCTGTTTAACAGTTCATCACCATATGAATTCTGCAAATTTTTCCATTGAAACCTCTGTAACCATAAAGCTTGCTGCGGTGTGGCTTTGTACTCTCTTATGGCCATAAGAAGGTCTCTTAAGTTTTTCTGATCAGCACTTTGTCTCACTATAGTTGAAAGGGTTACAGCATACTGAAAGTCCTGCCAAACAAGTTCTTCATGTCTGGATGCAGGTGACTGACTTTTGTTGTTATATACAGGTGAGTCCAATACAGGTGGTAACTGTACATCATCGCCAAAAAAAATCACAACTGGCAAACCGCCCCAAGATAGGTGTGATTTTGAGCCTTTATGCACACCATGTCGACACATATATTCCATCCATCCTAGAGTATTGGTTCCAATTAGTGATCTCTCATCCACAAGCAAAGCCTCTAAGCCTTCACAGTTTGACTGCAGGCATTCGCCAATTGTGCCATCTGGTGGTGTCATGTCTTTTCCTCTTTTCTTTGTTGGTACTTTCAGATAACTGTGAAGTGTGACACCAGAAATAATGTTGGCACTGTTACCAGTTGGACACACAACTTGCACAGATTTATTTGTTTGAAAAAGGCTTCGTATAGCTTTTACCAAGCATTTTATAAGAAAGGACTTGCCAGTGCCCGCTGTTCCACTAACAATGAGGCGAAGTGGTTCAAAATCTGTATCGTTTTTAACATAGTTTGACAACGTTAACATAGTAATGTCAAAGGCAAACTTCTGATTACTATTTATCATGTTCAAGTCTACATCAGGAAGAATCAGCTCAGTTACATTTACTTCTGCTGATTGATTTATGTTTTCAATCCAGTCTTGGCATTTTTGAATAGGATAAGCATAGAGCTTGGCACTCCAATCATAATCTGGTCCACCATCATCATACTTGAAATCTGACTGGAAATCGGTTATTTGGTTTGGGCAAATAAGTTCAACCCAGTCAGGAGAGTCAATATCATCATTTGTTGTCGAAGAGTTGCTATCAGTATCATCATCATTATTATAGCATACATTTTCAAAGTATTTCTTTTTAGCTCTCTCAACATCAGCCTTCAAAAAATTGGGACAGGCTTCTGTGTTGAGAAACGCGTGCATTATCTCTGTCCAGGTCTTGTCAGTTTTAATTTGCTCTATTTTTCGCCTGTTAGGCCAATGGAGTATAAGCATTGAACGACAGTAGTTGTCATCCAGCGGCCATGATGCTCTGGCATTGTTGCCTGCTAGCACTGGAACTCTACCACGATTACAAACAAACTGGTAGAAGGACGAGATGTCATTCTCATCGCGACTAAGGTAATTGTCTAAAGCTGTGTTTTTGGTGGCTGTGCTACCATTTTTTTCTAAAACCCTACAACCAGAAAGACTGATGTTTTGAAAACTATAGCTACATCTATACAAAGGCAGTGATGACAATTCAAATGATACTTCAGCTGCAGAAACGTCACGTTTTACCGTATTCATAAGAAGTTGTCTACAAACTGATTTTCCTGTTGCACTTTCCTCATCTGAAGAGTTGACAATATCATTAAAAAGGTCTGCCATAGCCCCTGTTGGCTCATTACCTTTGCAGGCATACCCAGTTATGTACTTCTCAGTTGCTAAAATTTCATCAACTGATAGGTTTTCGGGGTTACTTTTGGAAAGAATGAAAGAAATATCTCCATTAGCCCACCAAACTTGAGTATGATATCTGGAGTTCTGAACAAGAGCCGGATGATCTCTAGGCATTTCAAGCCTCAAAGAACGATTTCTGTCCTTTACAATTTCTGCATGGTCATGAACATGTTTTCCAGGATTATTTTCAGTTCCAAAGTCCATACGGCATACTCTGGATGAAGAGCTATTTGATTGTTTTGTTCTTAGACAGTAGTCTGAGCATCTGTGCAAGCTAACTCTGTTTGTAAGCAGTAAATAGTCCTCAAGTGAGCTCACATCCATCAACAACTTCACAAGGGGATTTTTCTCCTCATCAGGTGCTGGTGCTGATCCTTCCGGTGGTGGCCATAAATTTTTTCTTGGATGTCCATGTGAATCTGACCCTGCTGGATGCATCGCTGAAAGACTTATCTCAGATGATGCCCACTTAGCTAACCGCTCAGCACACATACTGTCAGAAAGACCCTCTTGAACAGCAGCATGTAACAGATTATGAGGCTGCCTGTCCTGTCTCCAGCAAAGACCATGCCAGTGAACCATACCACGCAATTTGGCAAACTCCTGTCTGTACCAATAATCACTGACCCCAAATACAGGACCCATTACTTTCTCAAAGTATGACTTGGTGCGAAGGTCAAAATAATGTGATACTATATGTGTATGTTCGTGCAATGCAGAAAAAAATGTGTTTCTGTCAGAAAAATCAATGTCTTTACCAACAGTGTGTTTGATATATAGTTGCAAAAGGTGTCTTAAAGGTTTGAAGTGAAATTCTGCACAACTACCAGTTGCAAAGAATGAAGGCAATCCATTTCCCTGATTTATCTGGAACTGTACTAGAGAGCGTAATTCACGTGATCTCTGAGACCAGTATTGAGAAGTACCCCTGAGATTTGCTCCAAAATAAAGAATCTTGCTAGCCACTGATTGGTCCCAATTTTTTAGTTTTTCCGTTAAATCTGTTATTGTCATGTGCCCCTCACCAAGTTTTTGATTAACGATAAAGCTACTTTGATCTAAGGCTTTTTGTAGTGCATAATCATGTTATGCACTACAAATTTGAAGTATGGATGCCGTGCAAACCTTCCATCTTCAAACCATAACAAGTGCTCTGCCCAGTCTGACAAAGAAGTGACAGTTCTGGGCCGAGTGATATGAAAATCTTCTAAAACATACGGAAAAAGTGGTGGGAAAGCAAGAGTGAAGAAATTTTGCGTAGTGAATTCAGATAAAGGTACGCTGCCTCTTGTCGGCCAGGGAATAACTACTGTACCTCTTTTGTCACGTGTTACTGTAGAATCACATTCAGTCACAATATGTTTGACTGCATTTTGAACCTTTTCTTGAATATTTATAGATGTATCTGGCAATAACACACTTGAATGAGATACTCTCTATATCACCTGGATCTGTTTGATTTAATGCTGGTCCAAGATCATTCTGATGTCCGGTGTCTCTATCATGATCAACAGTGTGCGTGTCAGCTAGATCCCCATTTTCAGGTAGTTGCTCTAGTCTTTCCTGGTCAATGATTATATCAGAGTATGCAGTATGATTTGCTTTTAGCCACTCTAATGCAGACTGGATTATATACCTGCGAACTTTGAAATCTTTCGAAGTACCAGCAGACCCTTGGCGGCGAACTTTTATTATATTTATTTCTTGTGGTAACCTAGGGAATATTTTGGCAGGTTCATTAACTTCCTGGGGAAATGTGACACAGTGGCCAGTGTGACGTCACCGCGCGTTCCGAGATTCTATATGTACGCTGGTTTGATTTGCCTCTCTTGCTGCTTCTCAGGAAAGAATAAGTTTCATCGAGAGTTATGTAAATGTCTTCCACATATTTTACTTTCATACTTTCGTACAGATTTAATTCAAAGATAACGTCCGCTTAGATGTTATTTCAATTGCTCTTGTTTTTCTGAACTTAAATTTGAAATTAAAGTAAAACTTGACCGTCGGAAGAGGTCGTCGTTCTTCTTACATCTGTTCTTGAAAATCCGCTTCAGACGCTTTCAAAGGGTTTGCAAACATTCAGGTGATGATAAACGTGATTAAATACTATCGGCTCACTAGCAATAGAAAAAACAAAACATAACCGGTCGCGAATCTTTGCCATGATTTTTTCAACACTTCAATATACGATTCAGATTCAGTTTGAGATTTCTTTTTCACACGTTTAACCGTAATGCGACGCTGTCGGCGCCGCTTTGCGGCGCCGGTAGCTCTGCTAATAATGATAAATAACCAGTAAGATAGATATGCCTTTATATCTACCCTGTCCTGTTTATACAGAAAATCGACACGGGCCAAACTACGAAACCGCTCCCCTGCCACCTAATATGTGTTTGAAACTATGTGATGTTCTATGTGCAAAAAGAAATAGAAAATCCACCTAAAAAGGAAAGAATCAAGCTACAAGTATTTAAAGAACAATATGGTCATTTAGAATTTCTGCCAAATGTTTATAAAACCTGTTATGTTATATACCTGTTATATTGATATGTTAATAAAGACATACTATTATTAAAATATAAATGTTAAAAGTTTATTCGGTACTGCCTTTTGAATATTTGCATAATAACAACTGCGTGGAGTTTTTGTGAATTGTACACAGATTTACACTAGTCAGAAAGATAAAATGACAGGTAAACAGTATTAATAATGTAACAAACAAAATAACTACCGACTGCAAATTATTATGTTGTAATTGTGTTTAAAACTTTAACTAGGTGTAAATTACGCCTTGCACCATTTATCTTTTTCTTCTGCTTTTGGTGCATATGCACTGATCAATATTTCCAAAATTTGGAAGATGAAGTAACGAAGATGAGCTCGAGAGAAAGCGCTAAAGTATTTTCTTGTGATAAATTGTGCACGTGGATATTAGCGGCAGTGATATCACTTTCAACATGTAATGGTGCGTACGTGTTTAATACAGTATAATATGATTTTATCATAAATTTATGTAATGAGATGTTGCATTTGCTTTGTTTCACTTAGCAAATCTTGAAATTTTCAACATTTTGTAAACTTTTTCGAAGGAAACGAGTATTTTGTTAAAAACGTTAAACCCTAATGCAACCTAAAAGGGTAGTATAAAATTAATATAGCTAACCAAGCCTTTATGAGAATATTATGAAAACTAACAGTTGTAGACTGTAATTATAGGTAACCGTTATTATCTTTGTATCGGGAAATATGCACGAGTTCTGCAGCGAAAATAATGCGCGACTTTAGGAACGCAATATTCTTCCGCTAAAGATGGAGTGCTTCTTTCCTAAAAGCAAAGCTAATAACCTTTTTATTACATACGTATCTACACATTTAAATATTATGTAAATATAACGAATTTGTTCAAGAGCCTGGATAGAACTGACAATACATAACTTAATAAAACAATTAATGCAACGGCACACATTAAATGATCATTTTTGCGTTCTTTTTTGTGAACTGTTAACAAGTATTTTGTCAGGATTTAACTTGAAATGCTCGTATATAAGAAAGCATTGATCAGTTGAAACCTCTCCAGATAGTGATTACGAGTGCGCATGCTCACAAAATGTACGAAATAAATAAATTAGAGGTTCGTCTGGGATCATGACGAGTTTCTGATAAATATAATTGTTACTAATCATATTGGCGCCAGAATATGCATTTACTTTTTTTCTCTATTAGCATATATAGAGTTGAAACGGTCATTCCCTAAATATCTTGAACCAGAGCGGATCGCAAAAAAACAAATGATATATAGTTTCGATGCCCTTGGACACAACTATTTTGTACATTTGATAAAAGCTGATAACGTCGATGATATTGTAACTGAAAAATAAACACAATGCAGGTCTCAAAATAACTGTATCGTATTTGTTAGTTTATACCATTTTATAATGATACAGTACAAAGATTGATTGGTATAAATTACATTTCAATAAACAACTGCTATATACATAGAATATAGAATTATGTTTGTGCCCAATTATGTCATTGGATCTTTGTGACTCTTGTATTCTTCTGTTATGTAACGTATTGTATAACACTGTATTTCATGATAATTCATGACAATTAACTGCATTGGACTTAAACATGCATTAATAAAAAATACATCAATAGAAACGTCGTTCTATCCTCTACCAAGTCTATAAATATCAAAAATGTCTGTCCCTCCTACATCAAATGACGGCGACTTGAAGACGAACACTATCGCGCTGCCGGTGTAATGAAGTATTTCGACACCCATAGAATAACGACCCCCCGGTCATTATTCTATAGAAAATGTGACTCCTTTCCTGTAAAATATTGACTCCCCTTATAAAAAACTGACTCCCTTTGAAAACTCTATAGAATAACGACCCCCCCCACCCCCCCCCCCGGTCATTATTCTATAGAAAAACTGACCCCTCCAAGTAAAATACTGACTCCCTAAAGATGACTCCCTTCGAATCTCATAGAATAACGACCCCGGTTATTATTCTATAGAAAAAGTGACTCCTTCCATGTAAAATACTCATTGCCGAAATTACTACATTCGAACTCTCATACAATATCGATTCCCGGACATTATTCTATTTAAAAAAGTTACTCTTTCCGTGTAAAACACCGGCTCCTAAAAAGACATTCGACGATAATATCTATTAAAAAGTGATCCCCACCAAACCTAACGGACAAGTTTTACTAGATCTACAACTCTAATACCCTCCATTGCCAATAGTTAACATTTTATATTGTAGTACTACTACTGGTGCCGCTACTTCTATTGCTATTACTACAAGTACTTCTTCTTCTGCTACTACTACTACTACTACTTCTACTACTACTACTACTACAACTGCTACTACTGATACTACTATACCTGCTTCCACTAATACGTCTTGTACCTCTACCTCTTCTTCTCCTGCTGCTGTTATTGCTGTCACTTATTCCTCTGCTGCTGCTGCTGCTGCTGCTGCTGCTGCCACTGCCACTGCCACTACCACCACTACTACTACTACTACTACTACTACTTTCTATTGTTGCCGCTACCGTACTTTACTGACACTGCTAAGTATTGCAACTTCTATTAATACTAAGTTCTATGCTAGCAGTTTCTTGTGCAGTTTTCTTCTGAAGAATTACTTCATACCGAAGTTTGCAGGGATTATTGACACTGGTGTGTTTTGTGAACGTATTGTGAAGTGTTATTTTCCTGAGAAAAAAATGTATACACCAAGATACAGCGTCTAGAAATAGATTCGGGAAGTCAGTCAATGGGTATGCTACATCACACACACATTTGCAATGATTTCCAATAAGCTTCGGGCAGAAATCTGCCGAGTTCAGATGGCATTTGTCCAGTCGTTAAAGTCAGTGATAACAGATATTGTATTTCTTTTTCAAAAAGTACTGGATTTTATGGTATCTTACTGTACTGGTTCTGGTTTTTTGCTATATTCGCGAGGCCCTCCATCCCGTGAAAAGTAATCTTCGCTTAAATATTCACCATTAGTATAATTCTAATTCAAGTAGTATGCAATCTTTAAAATTTTGCAAATATTAAGCCTCGCGAACATACTAAAAAATTTCAAAATCGCTAAATTATGTGCTTTTACAGTAACGTCATTTTTATATTTTTATGATAACATTTTGACTTTTTAAGTACGATTTATGAGTGTCAAAAATGACAGATAACCAAATAAATCACTGATTATTTCTAAAAACATTCAATCTGAAAATCTGCCAAGAAGATCATATGGAACAGTAGAATGCAACTTTGGCAAAACATTTCCAGCCTTTTGATTAGGTCTTTACATGGCAGGTAACGAAGTGTGCGACACTCTTCGTGTTCCATACACCATAGCGCTTTATAGAATTATCAAAATATGTATGAGCATTGAATGAACTCTTTGATCTCAATGGTGGGGGTAATATTATCTACTATATATTTATAACACTATCTGTGTCTTGTATTATTTAATATTATAGGTAGTATTGTTGTTGAGTTTGTTATTGCCGGGTCTGCAGCGGATGTGAATTCAACAGTTTATGGCATCTGTGGTGACATCTACAACGGAACACAGTACATCTACAACAACTTTACATTGACGATGTCACCTTACATGCAATTAAACAACACTGACTTCTATGGTGTAAAATGTGGTGATATAGTACGTCATCTTAGTAAATTTGCATATAACATATAGACACGAGAAACTTAAATTGTATTTAAAAAATCATGACGCTCTTTGGAATGTAAAGTAAATATAGAAGTCATCTTAGTAAATACACATGAAGACAGTTTACTGTTATGTTTTGAGATATGCCGTTTGCTTTAGTATGAAATTTTAATGGATTAAAGTACCTGAAACGTACTTAATAAAATGAAAGAATATGAGTGAAAGGTGTTTGCGTAATATACAGGATAAAACTAATTTTGAAAGAAACGCGTCTTATAGGATTGAAGTTCAATTTGAAAAGATACATTATCGTACTTCATATGGCCTTTTTGACACAGCATGATGTATTTTGAAATGTTAAATATCGATTGTAACAATAATTATATGCATTTTTCTATCAAAATTTAGCCAGACGACAAGGAGAACGAAGATACTGCGCTTTCATTTTTGCTTCTTATTTTCATCGCCTCCGCCTTTGGTTTTATTCTTTTGATTGTTGTTGTTGTTGTCGTAATCTGGAGATGTAAAATAGCACCAAAAATAAAGGTGCACGGTATGTATACAATTACGATACCTTGAAAACAATTATTTCAGTGAATATTGTACAAGATAGCTACCGCCATAACGACACTTCCGTTTCTGGTTCACTTCTATTGTACGTTTCTCACTTATAATGAGACAATCGACAAAAAAGGTGCATTGCGTAATGAAAACAGATTGTTTATTTAAGTCGTGCAAGAGTCTATTTTCTCACTTACTTATGACAAAGAAATTCCATTGAATAGTATAAAACTAATAAGTCTTTTGAACGTCAATTTTCTTAGATTTATGTAACGCTACCTTGCTGAGTACTGCTTTCATTTTACATTCTTAATCGAACTTCTAACAAATAAACAATAATATAATGCAGCATATTGTAAATTCTTCCAAATGCAATTAGCTTATAATTCTATGTCAAGAATTATTTCTTAATGTCATTTCAGCATTGGACGCTCCTCGCAAAGATGATAGTCAACAGATATCTGTTGAGGACTTCCATAGAAGTAAAAAACTGTCTTAGTAGTAAGGAAAGACCCAAAGACTCCAACTGAAGATGATTTGGGCACGGACGAATCCAGGCGACCTGTCTCCAGATTTTCTTTGAAAATATAGTGTCATTTAATAACTATTTGTATTAACAGCAAAACGAGAGATTGTATTAAAAGCTGTTTTGCTTGAAATTTTCATTGATGTAGCTGCATTGTTTTGCATTGGTTAGAACTGCTGTTTTACTTTTTATAGTTCTATATCTCTGTATGTCTTACGTTTGAAATAGGCATCTATTGTATATGTTTGAAAACCTTGTACTCGAGTTTTTTTTTTTTGTAATTTAATTTATTTGTATATCATGTCAAGATAATTGTTCAATTTATCAAAATGTTAGGAAAGTAGTCCTAAAATCTCTACTGTCAAATGTGAAAGAAATAATGATAAAAAGAGACATGAATTTTTTATCCGATATATGATCATTCCTTGCAAAAGCATGCTGTTAATGCCATTAATATCAAAAGAAGAGATTTAACTTTAATGGAATTGGTTCTTTCCTCATTCAGATCGCGCACTCCTAATGCTTTACAATCATGCAAGGCATTTTACTGGTCCAATCCTCATGTATTTGGATCCATTTCAGTAAGCTATATATACGAAGCTATTTAAAGATATGTATCAAAAATGTTAACTACAACAAATTATATATTGATAAAACAGTGCAAGAAAAACTCTTTCTTTTTGTAAATATCTTAGTTTTTCTACAACCTGGAAACAGTTATGTTGATTATTGTGTGCACATATGATTCAACGAGGGTGTATTAATATCGCCCGATTTGTAATGTGGTTTTTAAATATCATGCAATCATTACACTTATGTTTGTATTTTATACTTAACCCTTTCAGTCTTACATCTGTGTGTGATCATGATTCTGTGTATCTAACGATTGAAATTGTTATTAATGAATACGAGTGTTCGAAAAGTAATGCAACCATTTTACGGGGTCTACTCTGTAGTTTTTAAATTATATTTATTTTATTAAAAATCTGGTTTATTTTGAATAATTGATTTTTCATCTTCTCTTTAGCAACTGCTTAGTACTTCTGATCAAAGAGGGGAGCAGTTTTGACACCTATGTTCTGATATATATAAAGGTTACTAGACATTTAGAAAAAGACAAACAAATTTCGTTCAAAAATCTCAAGTTACTACATAAAATTCTTATTTAAACAACTATTTTCTTTTGAAACTACATGTATTTATTTGTGGGATGTTATTACATTTCTAAAAGTGGAAATAAATCAGTAGTTTTCTTTTCAAATCGTTATAATTTTATTACAAAGTTTTGGGAGGACTCATATATATTTAGTACGAGAAACTACAAGATACCTACGTTAAGAGTCATTGTCAATTTTGAGAGGTCTACTTCTTTGCGATCATGCATGCAATTCAAAAAAAGAAATACACATTATTATATTTCTTGCTTTATGGAGTTCAACCACATTTTATAGTCATCAGAACAAAAGTATATTTACCAAATCGGATATCATAGTACCCTTATAAAATGTACGTAGATAAGTTTCTTATTGTTTTCTGTTACTGCTGTTGTTGTTGTTGATATTATTTAAATTATTATTATTTTTCGTGTGAAATTTGTATTGAATACAACCAAAACGCTAATATTTACAATTATGTTCCATCTTCTAGTTAAACATAAAAGATAAACAAATATAAAGAGTGGTTGCATTTCCTTTCGGACATCATGCCATCAATATGTTCCAGATATATTCACGCCTAAAAACAACATACTCCTAAACCCATGCAAACAATTTAATGAAACTTCACCCAAGTGATCAGTAGTAACTTTAGTTGTGTATGGTGCATGTAAGGTTCTTTCAGAAAAAATCTGCATAGTAACGGGACTTTGTTTTTGTTAATATACTATATACATAGAGTCTGAATATACAATATTGTGCGCGCCTAATCTCCTTAACCCTTGCACACAATTTAATGAAACTTCACACAAGTGATCAGTACCAAACCCTAGTTGTGCATGGTGCATGTTACGTTATTTTAGATACGTATTCTGCAAAGTTATGGGACTTTGGTTTTTGTTACTATACTATATACATAGTCTGCATATGCAATCTTGTGTGCGCCAAATCTACCGAACCATTGCACACAATTTAATGAAATTTCACACAAGTGATCAGTACCAACCTTACTAGTGCATGGTATAGAGTTATGGGACTTTGATTTTTGTTACTGTTCTATATACATAGAGTCTATATACATACAGTCCACATAATGATGCAATCTTGTGTGCATCAAATTGCATTGGACAGTGTCAGTGCATGCGGGGGTACATTCATCACCTTCAGTGATAGCTCTAGTTGTTTTTGTTCTTTTCATTTTTGTGATTTAATTTGGATATTTCAGTGCCTTGATGTTTGTTCAATAAATTAAAATTTTATGATAGTGCTCCGTTAAATATGAAAGTCGTGTTAAAAAGAAATTTGTAGTTTTATTCAACAAATGATAGCATTATATTAAGGCCATGTTTACGCACTTTATGGAAACGAGAACTACTTTCATTGAAATTGTATTTCAATAACAAGCTCATCCTTAGGTTAAAGCCTCATGTACTTGGACCCGTTTCCACGACATAACATAGGATAAATTTGTATGAATTAAAAGACTTTCTGTAGGCATATATATATATATATAACACTAAAGTCAAACGTATCTGAGCATGTAAGTCATAACATATGAAATAAAGCTTTGTTAAAATCCGTATAAAGGAGAGAACTGTGTATGAAATATAATTTTTGAACAAGTTTGTTAAGCAGGCTGTAGATATTTTATTTTTAAAGTTTGTCAGATGTCATCTTAATCATTTAAAAAACTAAACGGGACGGGTACACAAAATAAAGTAATACCCATTTTGTCTAAAAAACGATTCTGGTTTAGGTGTATTCGTATTCGTTTGTTTCTTTTTATATTTCTTTTTCTACCTTATAATTGGACTTTCTGTTAAAAATGGAACGAAGGCAAAAATCACTAAATACGCTTATGAATGTATGAAAACAAACCGTTTTTTTTTTTAAATATATTAAGAAGTGTGCTTATGACTCTTTTGGCTTTTGTTATTTCTGTGTAAGATAAAAAAACATGTACTAGCTTTTCTAATATGTTACTAAAAGACGTCACGTCAGTTATAAAAACCCAGCCTCCCAGTCTCTGAAGGGCGCCATTTAGAAGAGAATAGCACATGAAACAGTACAGCTGGTGTAACCAAATGCAAATGCATTTTATAAATATTAAATATTAGATATGCTTAGTCTTTTGGTACACAGTTTACTTGTTTTCGAACGAATTTTTCAATTTTTAGTCCTTTATCAGTCCTTAGACTTACCATATCCGTCCGTTATTCCGTCAGTCAATTCATTCAAACTTTAGTGTCCGGTACATAAATCTGTCATTCATCAAGGGATATTAAAATTACTTGGCACAAGTGTGAAACCATATTACGTGCAACATCCATATTCCTAATTGAAGGGTCAAGGTCACACTAGAAGGACAAAAGTCAATAGCGTTTTGCTCCTGTCCATTCCATAACTCAACCATCCCTCAAAGGATATAATATTACTTGACACAAATGTCTCCCATATTAGGATAATTTGGCCTGAACAACATCCAGACACCCACTTTAAAGGACAGGGTTATATTTAAAGATAAAATATATTCAGTATTTTCTCTTGTCCGGTCATTTTTTCATGCATCTATTGATATTCAAATAACAGAGAACAAACATTCACTGTTACTATTAAAAGTGTCAAAAATATATCCAACTCCCAAATCTAAAAGGCCAGGATTGCATTTGCAAATCAATCATTTACTGTGTCTATTTTGTATCAGCTACATGATTTTGCAATCCATCATAATAATACTAAACACTAACACATTGTATTCCGTAAATATGATAATGTGTCTTGCGAAACACCCAGCAACATCAAGGTCGCTTTTTGAGTTCAAAGGTTAACAGGGTCTGTATTCGTTTATCCCAATAACTATTCTATCCATCAAAGGGTTTCAATGTTACATTACGAAAATGTTCTCCATAATAAAATGTTTTACCAGGCGAGACCCATACCCCTGACTTAACGATCAAAGCCACACTCGGAGGTCAAATGTAAACAAATCTGATTTATGGCCTCTTCAAAACGCTTCTATTGTATTATTGTATAGGATTTTAATATTACTTAACAGATTGTTTGCCACGCGAATAAACATAGACCCTTAGTTCAAAGACCAAGATCACATCAAGGTCACACATAGAACATAAAGTCTTAAGGTCATTGTCCTATAGTTTTTCTATAGTTTTCCTCACAAGTAGATGTGTCACAATGAACTGATAAAAATGTTGTTGGTGCACTTTCTTCGGACGTATTTCCTTTTAATTTGATGACGTATTTCATTTTACTTTTACCCTATTTTTTCTCAAATTTGCAAATAAAATGTTAGAAAATTATTTCATTCCTCAAGCACTCTGACTGAAAATTGCTAAGCCTTATTTCCCTATGATAATAAACATTTCTACAAAATCTTAGATATATATGTAGTTCCGAAAAGACAGATAGAAGTGTTGATTGAAATACTACCTGGTTCAGAAATAGTATGTGCGTGAAGTCGTTCCTTAAATTAGTCTAACTGACACTTGCAAGACTACATTACTCTATAATCGTAAACATTTAGCTACAAATTTAAAACATTACTAACCATGTCTTCGTTATGACTCCGGACGGAAGTATGTTTGAACAGCGGAAATAATATTGCGAGGAGAGAGCGAACTTGGCGCCAGTTCTGTACTTACACTGGATAACTTGTCATATAACACAATTTAATATCGTCAATTCGAATATCTGTTTTTTTTATAAGAAAACACAAAAAAATCAATTAGATGTCTACACAGCCTCAGTGTCATATATTCTTGAATAAACCCTTGTGTAGATCGTACGGATATACTATTTGTCGATAATCATAAATAAACTAGTTTCATTATCGATTGTTGGTGTCGTTTTCTTTTACATTCATACTCAAAACCTTTAAGATGTCATAAAAGATGATCTGGAAGCGTTCGCTTTTATGAAATATCAGTATTCTAATCATCTTTAAGTCTGGAAGGTTTCTGGTTTCAGCCCATATGACAATAACAGATAGATTACCCTACCTATAGTTCTTAGTCCGACCCGACCAAAATAGGGTAGATGGATAGCTGTATAGTGATAGAAGGTGACCAGATAGTGTCCGAACTGACAAAATTTCACTACTTCGACTATATCTGAAAGGTTTTCGACCTATTTCGAGCCTCAGACAGAGCTAAACGCTGTAAATGTAAATGTTGGTATAATATATCCAAGATGGAGTGGATGTGGGGGTAGATGTATCCATTTTACACTTTTACTATTTTTGAGTCAATGAAAGTAACCCGGGCCATTGATAATTATGGACTTTGATTCAGATTTTGCGGACAAGAAAGCAAGATACAAAGTCGAATGTTTTGTTTAGTATCTCTAATGAATAACATAGAGCTGGCATTAGATATGTCGTAATATATTCTTTGAAGACGATTAAGAAGCTATTACAAATGTGTTAATTACAACCAATTAACCAGGTAAAAAATATGAACTTAGCTAGGTTTACATCATTTTCTAATTCTACTGCGAAAATAGTGTCAAGTTTCTGACTTGGAAACTATTCCATGACAGTACATTCTTAGACTTGGCGATATTTTAGCTGTCATTACTGGTTGTGTGGCTGAACGAGCTTACAAGGTATTCGCATACCTTATCTGAGGTATTAGTATCACGTTACTTATTTTAATCAGATTTTAAATGCTATATTATGGTCATTAAAGTCTTCCGTAAAAAGAAAATATCTTTTTGAAAATATATGTAGCTGTTGAAACAATGTGTTCCAAATCTTAAACAACGTGGGACATCTTAATAATACTGTTTGTTCTGATCTGATCTACAAATGCTACTTTTCGTACAATTGCGTTTTAAGATAAAGGCATTTGAGCGTAAGACAATTAGCAAACTGCAACTATCTGCTTTTATCTGATGACATGATTTGAACCTTTTGATTAGACATAATGAACGCTTGTTAAAACCATTTATCTTGTTTTTGTAAAAAGGTATTTTAGCGTAAGACAATTAGCAAACTGCAACTATCTGCTTTTATCTGATGACATGATTTGAACCTTTTGATTAGACATAATGAACGCTTGTTAAAACCATTTATCTTGTTTTTGTAAAATGTTCCACTTTAGGTGCATATGTCCGGATTGATGTAAATTTCCAAAATTTAGAAGATGAAGTAACGGAGATGGATTCAAAAGAAACGGGAAACATATTTCTAGTATACATGTGGATATTAGCTGCACTGATGACATCGGCAACATGTTATGGTGCGTAAATAATTTATCTTATTACGAACTCATTTACAACACCGTTAAGTTTCAATGGAAACTGAAATGCCAATATTTTTCCATATTGCCGTTCAATTTTTATGTCTAATCGGGTGTGTGACGTCATTTATAACGTCAGATTCATGTATGTAACCGCGTTTAAAAGTTCTTTAACGGCGGTATTTTGAATTTCACTGAGGCTTGATAACAAATTTGTATCATTTATTTTGTAATTTCTAGTGTAGATGCGTATGTAATAGAAAGAATATTAGATTTGCATCAAGAATTATGCAGTCGTTCTCTGGCGGAATGATACTGCGCTCCGGAAGTCGCGCAATAGCAATATTTCCGCTGTAGATCTCGTGCGTATTTCTCGATACAAATCTAATAACCTATGATTATTGATAAGAGGCGTTAATTAGACAACGCGACTAAGAGTTAAACGTTTTAGTGATTTAATTTGTTTAAGCTTCGTCTTCGGCTTTCCACTTGAGAAATATTTATCCATCGTTAAAGTGTGCTTATCATGTGAATGTGACTAGAAAAATGCAAACAACGAAAACTAAGGCAGAAAAATACTTACACCGAAAGTTTTGCAAAAATAACAGTTTTCGATCGTTTTTATTAGCAATGATAAGTTCTTCCGCTATTGTCTGCAATTGTAAACAAGAGGGCCATAATGGCCCTATATCGCTCACCTGTCATCAATGCACTTAAGGACAAGAAGGTCAAACAAGAAGCTGCGTTCAATAAACGCTTGATGCCCCTGGTGGCATCCTTGTCGATACAAAGCAACCCAAGTCCAAAACGAGGTCAAGGTCAAACTGAGGTCAGGTGATGTTTGAAGATGAGGAATGGTCACAGGTTACATCTGGATTAGTATTAAGTCATTCTAGTAAGTGATGTTAGAGGAAACGGTCCCATTTGGTTAACCAAGAGATGACCCATACAAAGTCCAAAACGAGATCAAGGTCAAGGTCAAACTGAGGTCAGGTGATATTTGAAGATGAGGAATGGTCACAGGTTACATCTGCATTAGTATTAAGTCATTCTAGTGTGGGGTATTGAAGCTAGACGAAACGGTCCCATTTGGTTAACCAAGAGATGGCCCATAAAAGCCACCTAAGTCCAAAATGAGGTCAAGGTCAAGGTCAAACTGAGGTCAGGTGATGTTTGAAGATGAGAAATGGTCACAGGTTACATCTGCATTAGTATCAAGCCATTCTAGTAAGGGGTATTGATGCTAGACGAAACGGTACCATTTAGTGAACCTCGTACGGACGGACGGACGGACGAACCGACAGGACAATCACTATATGCCTCCCGCATCAGTAGGTGCCGGGGGCATAAAAATCATAATCAAGATCAATCAAAAGAATCATGAGAAAATATAGTTGAAATTTTCTTAAAGGTACAGATATGTCAAAATACACCTATAAATTGGAGGTACCATCCATGTTGTACCACAGGAAAGTGGTCTCGGTTTTTCCCTACGGCCAATAATAAAAAAGTTACTAAATAAGCTATTTATAGTAACATAAAAGGGACGTAATTAAAGAAAAATTATTGTAAGTGAACAAAAGAAGGATCTGCCAAATAAATACAAGAGCACTGCAATGCAACGCAAATGCAGAGCAATATACACGCAAAACAAAGTCATATGACCTTTGACACCTAAGTGTGACCTTGACCTTGAAGTGAGCCATCCGAAACATGCGCTCTGCACATCGTTTTGATGAGGTGAACATTTGTGTCAGGTTTCTTTGAAATCCATCAAGGGGTTCAAGAGTTACAGAGCGGAAGGAAAATTGCTAACCACCAGACAGACAGACAGACACCGAGGTGATAACATAATACGTCTCTTAGGGCGTATAAATAGGAATCGAGATCTTATGGTGATACAAGTTGTGTGCAAGTTTGGTTAAAATCAAATCATAAATAAAGCTGCTATTATGCAGACAAAGTCAAAATAGCCAATTTTGGCCATTTCAGGGGCCATAACTCTGGAACCCATTGTGGGATTTAGCCAGTACAAGAAAGGAACCAAGATCTTATGGTGAAACATGTTTTCGTGCAAGTTTGATTAAATTCAAATCATAAATGAAGCTGCTATTGTGCAGACAAGGTCAAAATAGCTAGTTCTGGCCCTATCAGGGGCCATAACTCTGGAACCCATAATGGAATCTGGCCAGTGCAAGAAAGGATCCAAGATCTTATGGTGATACAAGTTGAATGCAAGTCTGGTAAAAATCAAATCATAAATAAAGCTGCTATTGCACAGACAATGTCAAAATAGCTAATTTTAGCCCTTTCATGGGCCATAACTCTAAAACCCATTATGGGATCTGGCCGGTTCAAGAAAAGAAACGAGATCTTATGGTGACACAAGTTTTGTGCAAGTTTGATTAAATTCAAATCAGAAATGAAGCTGCTATTGTGCAGACAAGGTCAAAATAGCTAATTTTGGCCCTTTCAGGGGCCATAACTCTGGAAGCCATAATGGGATCTGGCCAGTTCAAGAAAGGAACCAGGATCTTATGGTGATACAAGTGTATGCAAGTCTGGTAAAAATCAAATCATAAATAAAGCTGCTATTGTGCAGACAAGGTCAAAATGGCTAATTTTGGCCCTTTCAGGGGCCATAACTCTGGAACCCATAATGGGATCTGGCAAGTTCAAGAAAGGAACCAAGATCTTATGGTGATACAAGTTGTGTGCAAGTTTGGTTAAAATAAAATCATAAATGAAACCACTATCGTGCAGACAAGAAATTGTGGACGAACGACGGACGAAGAGTGATCACAAAAGCTCACCGTGACTACGTGACAGGTGAGCTAAAAACAGGGAATCACAAAAGCGCGACAGACATTGTTAAACTGGTACATCACATATTGCATCGCAATATTTTGTATCCATTTCTGTAAAGTTGAAACTAATTATGCAGGTCTTTTTATGTTTAACAGAACCTCTAGAAGGTTTAAGTTGCTCATTAAAATACATTTTGATATTTTTTAACAATTAACTCTTCGATCCTATAAATTGTCGGATCATGTAAACTTTCGGTATTTACTCAAACCTTCCATTAAGAATCACAATTACGCATTTTAAAGTTAATCTAATCAAGTGATAGGTTTGACCCATTTGAGAACTAATGATACTGATATTGTATCTATAATGCATATTGGCTTATAGCAAAAACATTGACTTTTATTCAGCTTTAGCTCACCTCGTGTCCGAACGGCTAAATTGATTTCACGAAAAAATAAGAGAGTCAACAAGACCGTGAGAGTTTTGTCACAATAGTGGTGCAGATGATCTCTCTAGCGTAGGTTAGTCGGTTCTAGAATCGATCCATATTCATTTTGTAACATATTGTGATATTAAAGGTTGTAACCTATGTTTGTTCATTAAATAATACGTGGCAGCAACACACATTTATCGCCCTTTTAACTGATTGTACCTTGGAAGGGCGGACATACGCCGTCATGTTATCTTTATTATTTTTGAAATGTATTATACCATAATGAATGATTATTACAATTATCTAGGTTTGAAATGGTTCTGAGTTAAAATATATAGATGTTATTATTGTTAACAGATGTCTAGATCTGCATTCTGCACTGCAAATCATGGTCCACCATGACTGTCACTGTGTTATGACGAATCTAATAGATGAGAATGTCTAGCTCTTTGCGCTTCCGCTTAGCTTAACAGCTTAGCAGCTGGTTTGATACATCTTTATAAATGACGATATATTTATATTATCATTTTTTATATTATCATTTTTATAGCATCATCATCTTCTTCAACAATACATCAACGAAGTATTCTTTCTAATTTTGAATAAGCATCATCATAAACAAAACTGACATATTTTTTATTAATCTATGCCTGAAAAATGTGGGCACAAATAGAAAATGTTCTACAATATGTTTCTGTTGTACAAAGCTACTGCAAGTTCGAGTACTAAACCGCTTTTCATAATATGGCATTTTATCAAGTTTTTGAATGACACATATTCATTAGTAAACCGATCTAGTTATGTTTATGAAAACTATATCAAAAGTCAAAGTAGCCAACAAATAAATCAGATTCATATTTCGCAACAGCGAGGAATAGGCACACTTTATTATACATCGTGCAAAACAATTATAACGGCTAGATAATATGTTTAGTACAAAATCATTCAAATAAACAGACTTTTTACTTGAAAAGCAATAATGATATTGAGTTATAATTTCTGAAGTCCGATAAATGCGGTCACACTTTCATACATCTCTGAGTACCAACTAACATGTGCATATTTGCCACAGCTCTTTCAGTTCAAATATGTGACGGTATGTAAATAAACTCAAATGCTTTATGAATATTAATTCCTTATCTCATGATTTTCCGAACAGCTGGTTATGTTATGGAGTATTCTAACTTGTCTTGACCGTTTAAAAATCAATACATGTAGTGCGGATATGCTACAATTTTTTACGTAGTTTCATCAACGCCTAGATGATCGCCCACAATAAACATTAGACATTGAATGCTATATTATCTTATAATTATGTAACAAATAAGTATTAATGAGTATTTATTATTTCAACCTTTGATTTTTTTTATTTGTTTATCGAAACCATGCGGCGTGCGTGTTTGAATGTTGTGAGTTTGGAGGTATTTTACACATGTTTATCAAGATTTTTTGCATCGTTTATACGAAGCATAATTTTTACTACCTGTTTCTTAAATTAACCAGCTACTATTTTATTAGTAGTAGGATTGTTTTTTGTTTTATTTCATTTTATTTATTTTTGTTGTTGTTGTTGCTTTTTCTTTATTTGTCCTTGTTGATTTTTTTTTTGTATTGTGAGCATTTTATTATAATTAGTATTATTTTCTTCATTAAAGTGTTTTCATAAGTAGGGCTCAAGCTGTGCGGTGTGTTTATTGGTAATATAAAAGATTGTTGAAAGGTATTATTAAAGTATACCAATTTTATGAATAGATTTATTCCGTTGTTGCAATGCAATGTTCTACATACCTTGGTCTGTTTGATAAATTGTAAATTGAAAATAGATAAAAAAAATCTTTAACGATATTATAAGCTATTAATTGTTTTAACAGTCTACCATTTAAAATTTCGTGTTATCATATGGTTATTCTGCAGTAAAACAAAAAAGTAATTGTGTTCAATTTTTAAATCGTGACCCATTTCAATCATTTAGTAAATATGAATGTTTATGCATTGGTTGACAAAATTGTAATTTTGATGACACGATTCATTAGCAACGTCTTATAGGAGGCACACGCCTCAGCGGATCCGTAAAATACGGAGATACTGAAATGATTCTATGATTCTTTATCAATTAAACATTTGAATAGAAGACAGTGAAGCAAAATAATAGATTTGATAGAGACAATGAAATGTGCGTCACTAACATTGGCTTATTGAAGCAGTAAAACAAAAAAGTAGTTGTGTTATATTTTTAAATCGTGACCCATTTCAATCATTTAGTAAATATGAATGTTTATGCATTGGTTGACAAAATTGTAATTTTGATGACACGATTCATTAGCAACGTCTTATAAGAGGCACAAGCCTCAGCGGATCCCTAAAATACGGAGATACTGAAATGATTCTATGATTCTTTATCAATTAAACATTTGAATAGAAGACAGTGAAGCAAAATAATAGATTTGATAGAGACAATGAAATGTGCGTCACTAACATTGGCTTATTGAAGCAAAGAATTGAAAAATCCAATAAAAACACTGAGTCTAAGTTTTATAGCTGCCACACGGTGCGTGCTTTAATACTAATGTTTGACAGTTAATGAACTCTTTTAAAAGTAAAGAAGAGCGATATTTGAAGCATAGAAAGTAATCAGCAAATCCACTTTGACTTGACTGAGCTACTGCACCTTGGCATTATCTATTTTTAATATTTTACAATACTGTTCTATTTCATAACTATGTTTTAAATGTACATTTTCAGCCTAAGCGTGTTACTACAAACACTAGCAATACCATGGTTTACTTCATAATGTCTTTGATCTACAAATTACTTTAAAATATTTGGTAAAATTACTTCTAAATTATTTCTTTCCTTCGTCTTTCATTTCGGGTATCATGCTTGATTAGTTTAAGATATTATATAGAATAAATTCTGATGTGTTTGTTTTCTTCTGCATAGGTCTATCTTCTTTTTGTTTCCTTTCAGGAGCATATGTTGCCGAAGTTCAGCCACACTACGGAAGTATCGGAGGAGGAACACTTATAACAGTAACTGGATCAGGTATAAATGAAATGTGTCCTCTAAATGATTTGATGTTGGAATAGGCTCTTCTAGGCATGATACAATTTGACTGTTGATATTTATATTAACACTTAATACCTTTTTTATTTTAATAACTAAATTCATTTTTTAAAGAAATTAGATCAGTTCTTTGTAACATCGTATAGATCACCTTTCCATTGTTTCATTAATTTTATTTAGCTGAAGTATTTGAGTTGTTCCATTAATTATTTACGAACTACTCTTAAACATGATTTTTTTTATATTTTGTCAATTTCTTTGGTTCTGTATTCAAAATTTCATGAAAGCTGCATGCGACATTACAATCCTCTTCCTTCAAACTATAAAACAGGTTTTTCGACAAATAAGTTTAGCCTGGATGTCAATCCCTACATCGGAAATCGAGTTTACCTCGTGAGCAATACTGGTAGGCAATACAACTGCCCTGTGATCTATGGGAGATGTTCAGCTTCTGTCATAGTATGCTATACGCCTAGGTATGATACAATTATTTTAATTATTTTCTAACTTATCTTGCTGAAAGAAATATTTTCAGCATAAAAGTCGAGCTTAAAATAATATCCTTAATTTTAAATCGTTTTAGCTGTTTAAAATAATGTGCTTTCCCAAGACAAATAAAAGACTAAGTGTGAGAGTTATAATACATGATACATGTATGAAAACTGACACTGATACCATTACCTTGTCTTCGTGGAAATTGTTCCACAATAATATTTTTGCACATCGCACTGACGTTTCCGGTGATTTGACCATGCCGGAAAACCCCAATCTGGCATCCTTCCATGCCAGATGACTCTCATACTGTTAATGACAACTAGCGATTCATACATTTATGTTTTATTGCTTATATAAAATACGAAATAAATCTGATTCCTTTCCGTTCATTAAAGTATATTTCTCGAATAAAAATCCGTTATTTTATAGTAAGAACGTACCGTTGAGCTACAAACGATGAAACTAAAGTGGAACTTTGTTATTTTGAGTCACTGGAACGTCATGACGTCACATCTACTTACGGACGTTAATTTCAAGCGCTTTGTGTACATACTAAGAAAGAGTGCTACAAATTTGCTTAATTTATTGTATTATTTGTAAAATGCGCTATGCCAGAAAAATAATATTTAAGGATAAAACGCTTATATGTATACAATATGCAAGCCTTGTTACCGCCCAATGCGCAGGTGCCCTCTGGACGGATATTTACATCATATTCGTAAACACATGACAGATATTATTAATATTATAATTTTAACGAAAATTATTTTAGTGACTTACCAGACACCACTTTCAACGTAAGAATTGTGGTTGACGGAGAGGCTGTAAGTCATCATTATTCCAGAGACTGTTGGTACAGAGTAAGTTACTCAATTTTGCAGTTGTCGTCCAATGCTTTATGTATTTGAATCGTCAGATATCACCCACACTGGTCATGTTTTGCTTTCGTTATATAATGCATTCCGTAATATTGCTAGAATATTAAATGATGTTCAAATAGTTAAAAACAAGAAATCAGACGAAAGCATTAGTCAATTATGTTTCATAACTTTGAGTTGGATTTTACTTGCATGTTAGTTTTTTCGTTACCACGAATAAATATAACAATAATTTAAGTAACACGATCGTTCAAAATTGATGCTTAATGACTTGAAAACAATTCATTTAACCTATTCAAACTATACATTGATCTAAATATTGTAAATTTGTTAAGAGTTGCTGAGAAAATACAAACTATGTTTATCTGCAGCCAAGCCACAGATATACGCCTTTGTTAAATGAGATATCCCCGCATGCTGCATTACCAGGTAAGTGTGTACAACTATTTTATTAAATGTAAGTGTAGCAAATATCAACACATGACGATAATCGTCTGCTACAAAGCATCGTGGCTCACGTACGCGGTCTAGAGCGTCAAAAATGTAAATCGTCATCTGTGTGCAGACATGTTTCAAGAAATTGACTTTTTCCCTTTAATGTATTCAAAATATCAATGTTCATGCCCTGTAAATTAGCATATACTTTTCAAACAATAATTTTGTTATTGTAGTATATTTTTATAAAACGCTGAAACTTGTTTTAATATCATCAACAAAAAAGATGAAAATTTGTAGCAGGTTAATGTTTGAGTAGGTGTAACTGAATCCTGGGAAAAATGAAGGAGTTGAATTTAGCATCACCACACTAAATTCTTTACTAAATATAATGCTGATTAGTATGAATCAAATTTATTGCATTTGCTTTACTAGGAAACAATTGTTTCTGAAATGGTAGTAAAATATTTTGTTTATTTAACTGACATACAGAGTACAGTAAGACTTTATTATAGAGATCCCATCGAAACCTAAGATATCAAGAACACATTACTTAGGTGATAAGAAAGAGTTTTCATGGAGCCTCCGTGGCCGAGTGGTTATGGTTGCTGACTCAAAATCACTTGTCCCTCGATAAGGGTTCAAGCCTTGTTCAGGGTGTTGAATGTTTTTTTTTTTTTCATACAACCAGTTACTTATGCTAGAGCTTAGCTCAACTGGAAATTATGGTATTGATACTATTTTATCTAAGTTTAACCTAGAACCCCTACGTTCACCTTACAACGGCTACTTACTGTTCCAAGACTGTGTCCCCTTTTACTTATACAAGGAATTTCACTGCTCATATTTTATCTTTAAATTCTAACACAGTACCAAGAATTTCTACCTTCATCCTTGGCGGTATCCGGTTTGCTTGTTTTGTGATAACGTATTGTAATTACTTAAATAAGTTCGACGCTATTTTTTATAATTGTGACGTACAAAGAAGGATTAGTCGCATTATGTCGTCAGCCTGTCAGTAGGAAACAAAATCAGGTCGTTTTAGAGTACAAGAGACGAAATCCAAGATGCTCACTTAAAATTGACTATGCCACTAGGAAATCAAATATGTTACTTAACAATTGCTTCAGTACTGTAGAATTATTTTCCTTCTGGTAATAAATGTATTTAACTTTAACTAGTTTTGAACCTAAGTCAACGCGAAGACTCGTAATTCAACTTTTACAAGGTGTACATTAATATTCTTAGATATTGTTTCCACTACGTTTGTAAGGAAGCAAGTTCCAGGTACTTGACTGTGGCATAAAGCAAGTTTTTAACAATCGAGAATATAATGTTTAAATACAAACTTGGAAAATAGTATTATAATCTGAAGAAAGATTAGTACAAGTTCATAAAAAATTTAATTGAAGGAACAAATGTAACACTCAGGGGAAGACTGTTCACAGACGTGTACGGACCAAGAAGCGATGACGAGCAATCCGTGACATTAAGAAGGTATAAAGTTTCAAATATGCCATGAAATGGATTTTTTAGCTTTGAATATTTTTGCAAGAAGCTGTATATTCAAACAAAGAAAAAGATTTGGAGGCACATGCAGCACATGCATAGCACAATGTCGAAACTGAAATTGACCATATTCCGTGAGCTGTGTGTAGAGGTTATACTTAATAAATCAACAAGTTATTCGAATAAATAAGTCATTGATACCTTTATATTTCATATTTCGGGTTATGAAGCCTCTTTGATTGACACAATTCAGAATTTTAATACTTGTTCTTTCTTTTCTCTGTGTAAGTAGTAATTTGATTCATAGAAATGGAGAATCTTTGTTCAATATGTTAATATATGAACCACCTCTATGTTCTACTTTGATACTAAGAAAATAACATGGACCTTGGTACAAGTATCTTATATGTCCGAATATGTAAACTATTTAAGATACCCTAATTGTCTTTTTATTGTAGAGTATATGTTGGTCCGTCAGATTGTGATCTCGGAGATGACGAAGAGTTGTAAGTATAAATGTGTATTACAAATTTTTATGCTACCAAATTAATAAAAAATTAATGAGTGATGATACAAATATTTGTTTTGTTTGTGTAAAGGTCGTATAGTGCCTTTAAAGTTTTTAATGGAAGAGACCCTTAAGCTCATTCTGGTCATCTGAGTAGAACCACCGGACTGTCGTACGTAAACTACAGTCGAATACCGTTACCTCGATATTCAAGGGACTGTAAAAATTGCATCGACGTATCCGAAGTTCGACGTAACGATATCGACAATCTGGGACTACTTTGTACTTGTTTCGGACGTCTATATTGTCATTAATGTGAATGCTTTTTTCAGAGAGTTTGAAAGGGGAAAGAAATATTATAAAACGTAAATACGATTTTGATTTTATTGACAAATAAATCATCTTAATTAATTACATACATAAAACTTTTTTTAACTTTTCAAAATATACATTTAAACATTATCACTTTTATTCCTTCCCAAAACAAGTCTGAATGCAGGGGGTAATGTTCCTAGTTGAGAAGTCATTTGGGCTGTGCTTCGGTAACGAAAATTTGCCAGTTAAATACGCATATTGTTACTCAATCCTAAATGGCAGATTTTTACTCCGTCAAACAGAAAATGTCATCCAAATTAATTGTTATTTTGGAAAACAGCTTTGCTGCTTGCACGCTATTTTATAAGACTAATTATTGGGAATAAAATGCAAACTTTCAGACATTTAAATTGAATTAAAGATTAAATAACAAACAAAACAAACACACAAACTAACTTGAATATGATTAATACATCGCCGGTCAACAATAGGTTGATTTTCACACCTTACAAATAACATGGATATTTTTGACAAGCTGTGATATCGAAGAAACCAGGTGTAAAAACAGTACAGGTAAGTTGACGGGACTGAAAAATCTCATCGAGCTAACCAAAGTATCGAGCTACTCATATCGAGGTAATGATAAATAATTACATTAAGATAAATAGGGAAAAATCGGGACCGACTCAAACACATCGTGCTAACCGGAGTATCGAGCTAACCGATATCGAGGTAACGATATTCAACTGTAATTTGATCATTGAGATTTTAACTTCAATATGTGAGGGTCATTTAATCAAAACGATTCAGTTATGGAAGCCCCTACAGTATTTGGCAGGGGGTCATAATGGTTGCCGCCTTGTTTAGAAGTTTGAAATGTTAAAAATTGCTTTACATTGAGCATATCTAATAATAACTGTGTTCAGAAAACTGCTCCTACAGTTTGAAAAGGCCAGACAGGCAGAAACATATTGTTATGAATTTAACCTGTGCACACCGTCAGGTCGTGAATGTTTATTACTACTGAATTGAGAAAACACATCTTCTTTTCAATTGAGAAAACACATCTTCTTTTTAATAGAGAAAATCTGATGAATGACTTCATAAAATGCAAAACCAAGGGCACATCAGTCGGTATGTATCTTCATATAGGGCAATGGGTTATTGACAAAAAAATTCACTGGTACAGAAATACTTGCTTAATTTAGTGCATGCATTCTGAGTTCAAAGTAATATCTTTTACCGGGCGTAACATATTTACTTAAATAGGCTTACATTTTCCTGAAATGTGTGTCCGAGTGCTGCTAGTTTTGAAAGATAAGAATAAAGGCTTTGTCAGTTAATGTATTTTTGTATAAAGGACTGTGAGTAATCAAAAGTAAATACAGATTTGTAACTTTTAGAACGTTTTCTAAAATTATTATAATCTCAAAGTCTTTAATATACACATATTCAAAATGATTCTAAAGTTCGCTTTTAACATGAAGATTTGCGTGATCGAAATAAACCCTGTTCTCAATTTTTCAGGCTTCTTCAATGCAAGTTTTCTTATTAACCAGCACTATGGAAGGTATACAAAATTGAAATAGGTTCATTTGTTTAAACGGTTTGCAACAAATGAAGTTTATTAAACAAGTAATTTAATTATCAACAGTTAAATTATGCAGCTTAAAGCTTGGTCTGATCAAAGTTAAAAATCTATTACTAAGTGTTTCACTACTTTTGAAAAAGGGGCAAATGTGTTAACATATTGAATATATTTCAATTAAGTGGATCAAGACTATCCCATTTTAGATATGTTCATTTAAAAGCGATCAAACTTTTGTTCCATTCTGTAAACAGTAAAGTTTTATGTCGGTTGTTCGGTAGTCAAGATTGCATCTTAAGAACGACTGAAGGACTCTTTAGCATCAACATTAAATCAAAGGGTGACTGCTTCTTGAAAAGTATCCTTTTTGTTCAAGGAAGAGTAAGGTAAAATGTCAAGGTTAAAGTGACCTTTAATTTTTTTTTTTTAAAAAAGTTCAGTTGTATATTGCATCTACTGGTGTCGAGTTGACATTTTGATTTATATTGTTTTGAATGAAAGGTCATGGTCACTTGGACTCTTGCCCATTAATAATTTTTCCACGTTAGGCCTTACAAGGGTAACGTTTTAAAAGCTTATTTCCTCTGTCAGTATGTCATTAAAAAATAATTTCAAATAGCATTAAATTGAAAGCTTAAAGACATAGTATTTAGTGAGTAAATGGTGAGTGAATGGCCATTATCCATTTCTGATATTGTGATCTTTTGCTAGCGGTAATTCTTCAGCATGTAAAATGCAACAAAAAAGAGTATGTTTGCTGTAGCTATACCCCGTTTTCTTTAGGGTCAGTAGAACTAGGAACAATGCCATACTAACTTAACGATTTTGTTACATATTGCTTGGGCATTATTTAACTTTCTATAATTTTTTAATCTTATATATTGCCGATAAAAAACGTCGTGATAGCAGTATATGGTAAAATGGTAAAGTGATTTCAAGTTTATTGACAATTTGCCATGAAAAGTGGATGCTGTTACTCTTTTTATTGCAGATCCGTTGCTGCTGACAACCTGTATCGTCTTTCTTACAACGATCTGATATACATGTATCAGATTTATACAGGTATGACAAAATCTACTTAAGCTTTAAATTCATACCAGATCAAATATGTAGTGTCACAACGTTGCAGTGAATTTGGCTGAGAGCTTATGATGACTGTAAGAAATATCTGCACGTTGTTGCGTATTATTTTCTCTCATTGGTGCAATAACATTTGCATAATTTACAAGATTCATATATTTCTCATAATTTGGATGTGACTAAGTATCTTTTATTACAGAAATCACAGGTATAAGTCACTCATCTGGAAGCGTGGCTGGAGGCTTATCACTTACCATATTCGGCAAATACTTTGATGACAGAGTACCATACACCAAACCGAAAGTTTATGTAGGAGGTAAAACAATGCATATGTAATTCAGCGACAAGTCATAATTTTACTCAAAGGCAAATCCTTTAATGAGGTATTTTATTTTTATTTGAACACGTAATTAAGATTTATAATCTACATATTTGATCTAATAGTTTTCTGTTTTGCGTGGTTTTCTTTTCTGACGCGCCGCGGTGACGTTTAACGCTATGACAATATGACTATGATAATAATTGTGATGTACAAAATGTATGATCGTAACAGTACTGCATAATAACACTCAGTTTCTAGTTTTCTTTGTTTAATTGGAAAGCAAATGGGTGTTACAATATTTTCTAAAATGGGTAGAAGTCGTGACATGAATAAAATGATTTCTGTGCACTATTCCATTTTACTGAAGTTTACGAAATTTGTATAACGATACATCGGGGCATTAAATGTTTTTTTTTCTTTCTTTTAATTTTGTTGTCTTTATTCATTTTCCTATTGAATCCGTTCTAAAGTACTTTTTCTCCGTTTAAGATTTAATAAAAAAAATCATTGATCATTCAAGTTTCTGCAAACAAAATCACATCTTTTTGAACGCTTTATATGTTGAAAGATAGTAGTTCTAAAACAAATCAAGGAGTGAATGCGAAATAATTCTAAGTGCTTATTTATTTATATACACTTAGACGTCTTTCGCACACACCCTTCGAAATGGCTGCTCTGAATACGATGCAATGTATTCTCTTGGTTTCTTTTCTTGACAGACACTGTTTGCGAGGTTACACATGTTATACCAGATGTGTCTGTTGAATGTATCGTTGCGCCTGAGCCACAGGACTCCGCCTCAAAATTTGCGGGCGATAGGGGTATCAACTTTGAATACTGGACAATATTACCACACGAGCACCATGGACTAGACACCATTTTGAATCTCACACAGTCTGATCCAGGATACCATTTTGAAAAACTGGATGAGACATTTTTCAGAAGCGAGTCCTGGCACTATTCTGTGGCAAGAATGACAACCTTTTTCATGCCTCCACACACTGGAGATTATCAGTTCTTTTTGTTTTCCGTAAATCATGGAAAGCTGTTTGTAGATGGGGTAAGTGTATTATTATATAATATATGTAAAAGTATCAAATCCACACAAGCCCAATGAATTCCCAGTTTGTTTTATAATGCAACAGCTGCATTAGTAGCTAATTCTGTCATGCAACACAAGTACATTACAAGCTACATTAATAATAATTGCCATTGAACAAGATTCTTAAGAAAGTATTGTTTACCTCTCATTTTGGTATATCTTGCAGCATTCAAAGGTCAGTTCCTCTAGCCGATGGCAGAATTCAGAAAGAGTAACTTTAGATGCAAATAAAAAGTAAGTGTATCCTTTGGGATTAAGTTTTAAGAAGAAAATAGACACATGGAAACGAGTACGTTCTTCTAATACCTCTTAACACTTAGATTATTTAAAACTGAATTATCTTAAAAAGCTGATCGTTGTGCTGTCGTCTACATATTTTCCATTTACATTTTAGTTCAATAAGAGCTATTTTGTTCGCCCTGTGCCCGTCGTCCTTCGTAAACAATTTTTCTTTTACCCCTGTAGAGGTCAAAGTGTACGCCCACTCTTAATGAAAGTTGATTTGAATGTTATGATTAATACAATCTCGGGGGGTGATCTTGGAAAAATAGCTCATTAGGCCAATAAATAGGAAGACATTGTTAACATTTAAATGTAATTTTTTCTACAGCAGTCTTTAAATGCCATGCGGCGGCTGTAAAATGAATCCTTGTACACGGACTCAGTGTTGTTATATTTTCTTGTTCGTTCGTATAAAGTGGTACATTTATTTTTACTACTAAATAAGTGCTCTTAAGCCAGTGCTATGGGACGTATGGGGAGTTGCACATAACATTATCTCTCATGAATTATTACCTGAGAAAAGCTATATATCTATATTAAATCATAGGAAAACCTTGTGAAAACTTTAGACCCCACATTTTCATATTGATCATCATAAATCTTTGTCAGAGTATTTGTCTCTGTGATTTCAGGTATCATCTGCAGACTGTGCATTACACGAGTGGCAGAAATCATTACACGAGTGGCAGAAATCCCAAAATTCATCTTAAAGTAAAATATTTCGGCACAAAATATACAAGAACGTGGATAAAAAAGGCTGAACAGGAAGAACAAAGAATAATGATAACATCAACAAATAGTAAAGAAGTACAGGTGATACTCCTTCATCCATCCTTTATACGCACGTTCATAAGCAGCGACCTTTTTTGGCGCCTATGTAAAACTTCTTTTCTTAATTAAACCATTATGGCATACTTAAGGTAGTGGGCCCGCAATAACAGTCGGCAATTTCCATGCGATTATGTAATGTAATTTCGGCATCCTAAGGCCATAACAAAAATTTATTTTTCATAATAGCCAAAAAATGACGAAACCGCTTACGGGGAATAAGTAATCGAATGAATCGAACGGAGAATGTCAGTTGTCATAACGGGACCACTGCCTTGATTTTAATACTACACTTAATCAGGGCAATAAACATTATACTTAATGATAGCATATAATTCGGGGTATCATCGTTTCAATATGTACCATTATTTCAGTTACCTCTACAGTATGCTTTTTTATTCGATATAATTTATTTAGTTACCTCTATACTTTTTTATTCGGTGTAATGTATATTAAGAAGGTTGATCCAAAAGTAACGTCACTTCAGCTATTAAAATGTAAAAAATGAAGAGAAAACAACGGAAATCCCTGCACAGGTACCTTGATCTATTTGTAATATCTTTTGAAATTTTCATAAAAGTTTCGCTAAGTTATAACTTCACATGACTTCACATCACTATAATTTCATATCAAATTAGGTGTGTTACTTTGACGTCCATTGGTGATTGTCTTTCTTATGTTTGTTTTTTCTGTTCTTGGAAGAATTAATGCTGTTTTTATTTGCGTGCGTTAAAATGTCGTCAGAGGTGAACTTTGAAGGTTGGAGTTTTATGAACGAAAGAACCCTGAAAATGATATTTACCTGTGTAATCAAACCTGAATTAGCTTACAACGCGATGTAATTTTTATCAAAATATAACGATGAAAAAATACGCAATGCACGCAGTGACATTACCTTTTAATCAACCCTCGTATTGTTTCAATATACATCTATAAATTTCACACCGTTAAAGAACACAAATCATATTCAATATACAGTTTAAAACAGCATAGAGCAATATATATTGTTTATCACTTAAGAACTATAAGATACATTTTAAAAATTGACATTAACATAAGAACTACATTTAATAAATATTTGTTTAGACATTAAGACAAGATTATCTATAAGAAGTAAGATTTTAGTTACTTAGATTTAAAATGCTCTACACAAAAATGTATATCCTAATAACCAGATATACAATAAGAGCTGTCCAATGACTATCTCAGACTATCTGAGACCCTTCCACAAAGTCACTGTAACCAAGAGAAAGACATGGAATCTGGCTCAGAATGGTCATCTAACGCTGCCGAAGACAAATAAAGAGCCCGAAAGGATTCAGTACAGCAGTTCCAAAAAAAAACTACTTACATGCAAAAAAATGATTTTGAAAACATTCAGTCAAATGGTTTCTGATACTTCCGCAACATTTCTAAGGGAAAGTTAAATGGGCAGAGTTTTGACATTTATAAGTAATACTAGAGTCATGTAACTTATCCTGTGAGATCAGCTCATGATACCGAAGACATGCATGAAGTTTGAAAACATTCAGCTGCCGGATAGGCTTTGGGAAATCTAGCTGAAACGTGATGTTTTATTTCAACCAATAGTTCTTTGTTAAAAAGGGCATACTAAAGCTAGAGTTATGTAACAATTGATAGCATGTTGGTCCATATGCAGCTTAAACCATAGACCGTTAAACAAAACATCTACCACAGCCAGCAATGATCTAATCATTACAACATATTGTCTGACTTCGCTATAAAATGTATAAACTGACTAATAGACCTTCATGTAATGCGCTACCTGATTAAGAACTGACAGCTGTATTTAAATGCCCTGTGGCGGCTGTAAAATGTCTCACCGTACTTTGAATCATTGTTGTTATTTTTTCTTATCCTCTGGGATCATAAAGAACATTCCTTTTTACCCTTGAGTGAAAATAGTAATATAATTTCGCTTAGGCCTGTGCTGGAGTGGGGGGGGGGGGAGCATGAGGGGTGTTGCAAATTTCATTACCTCTCATGAACAGACTCATTCAAACCGAATCTATTATTATGTTACCTGACTGCGTTCTGTGCTTCCAGAAATTAATTCACATACTTTATATGCAATAGAATATGCAAAGATCATCTGATTTTAACACTCTGAACGATGTATTGATGAACAAGCATCTCAGGAGAAAACCGTGAGAAATAATTGAGAAATCAAACATTTATATAATTATAGGTATTTAGATATTTTATATCAGTCATTAGAAACTTACACTTTGTGCAAGGTACTTGTGAAATACTCCTTTGTTTAAATACTCAATTAACAACCAGTTAATATGTTTTAAAAAATTAAGATTGACGTTAAGTACATGTCGAGATAATAACAACAGATATATCTATCATCTCTTTTACAGCGAATCGAGTTTCAAAATTTTACAAAGCACACATATGAACACGAAGTACAGACTGTTGTGGTCAATACAGCTGGTGAATTTAGATTCGGCATTTTCGGAATTTATACTGGTAAGATTTATTAAAATACTCATTCCAATATTCGAAATTTCTTAAAGGTTTTCACTGCACAGTCTCTTTGATTTTAATATTATTTGTTTTTCTTTTCAGATCATGAATTATTTAGACACATGAATTATAACTACAAAACTGGATTTTGTATTTCATTTTTATTGGAACTTTTCTCGGAGTCCAAAGAAAACATTTAAAGTATCTTAAAAGTGTAACTTCTAACAATTCACTTGTAATTCAGTTTAAATTATGAATTACATCATTCCAGTTCCTTTGACGAACTACATGCCGATCGCATATATCGAAAGTGCACTTTCTGATCTTCCAATCTGGGGAGAAGACGAGTCAGTCAATGTGACTAAAAACGATTCTTTTCCTGAATCGTATATGTTGACGTTCATTTCAAAACGGGGTAATTACAGAAATTAATTCTTTAAGTGAAAGACTTTTTAAGAAATACATTTTTTATAAGTTGTAACTACTACTAATGGTTAAACGTGTGTTTCTAATGAAGGGATTTTAATGTTTCCTAACAGTGAACTTAATAAAAAATGATTTATTATCTGAAGAGTCTGACAGAAATTTATTCGATAGGAGAATCTTTACAGTCAAAGAACCAGAGATCAATAAATTACACAAATTATAATCGTACCTATACGGCAATGCACTTGGTGCTAAGTCAATTCAATTAAGATCAATTTTCTCAGTAAATGCTATAGATATTATTGTAATTTTATCTCTAACATACAAAAATGACCTTAAATAATGGTTATGTATCTATCACATTCGACTGTAAACATTTTCTAATGTAATACGGTATGCATGTGTTGGACAACTATTTTACAGCCAGAAAAAATCGTTTCGCAGTAATCAAATTGGGATTGCATATCATTCAAAGACTTTATTTCCAAGGGTGACCGCACAGAAATTGGTTTCGAAAAGTTAAATGAACATGCTGAAAATAATGAATCACATAATAGTGTTATACTCAGTTTTGGATATATATATACACACACAATCTTTTTTAGAATTTAAATAAAATGTTCTAGGAACTGGTTCTAATTATAAGTATGCAATTTGAAAATGCTTGATATGTTTGTTTACCCAGAGTTCACTTCAGTTTTTCAGGCAAATGTGTATCTCTAACATACCATCAAATATATTTTTCAATAAAAGGCTTTTATATATGTGCATAGATTTTATGAAATAATTGCTTGCATTATCAAAGCACTCAAGTTTTACAAAATTCTTTACTTTTTTCCTCATCCATTTTTTCCTGCAGGTGATTTCCCAGATATTGACGTTGTCCGGGTTGACACCGTTTTCCCACTAAAATATAATGTCACTGAAGAAACGCATGGAGTCCCTGATCTAGATACTGTCGCACTTGTGATAAATCGAGTTGTGTCAGAACCATTTTCTGTAACGTCACTGGATGCTGGAAGTGTAATTTTGTTAACTCTTTTTAAAATCAGTCAGGCTGACTTCTCGAACCGCATTTGTGATATCATATTTATCATTTTTACATTAAAACTAGTTTTCATATAATTTACATCTTTAACAAACGTGATAAACCATTAAAATAAAAAATCAAGAATTTTTAGTTATTAGGTTTGGCGGTACTCAAGGAATGAACGAATAAAGGTAAGATAATCAGGGTTATTTTGTTATCATTTCCTTTAAACTTAGTGAACCTTTTCTTTGCAAACATTATACCAAACAGAAAGTCATGTTTTCTAGTCCATGTTTACTTTAAAATCCATCATGTTTCCGGTACCTGTGACCTTCATTTTTGCTAAGAGAGTTCATTCTAATTTCGCGGTACGGTACCCTACTTGATGAAGCATTTTGATTTGAAAGTGTACAATTTATTGGACTCCCATGTTTTTAAAAATAATTTCATGAGTAAGACATTAACAAATATTCAATGTAAATTTAAGACAGCGGCGGAGTATATTTCCTCAGATATTGGGCTACACACCACAATTTATCAGTTTATTGGTTTTCAAAGTTGGTCAGTTTTGTTTCCTGTGGGTAGCGCTGTACATTGCTGTTCTCTCAAAAACCAAATACCGCGATACCTGATGTAACGCGTAATTGTGTTTAACTCATTTTGAATGATCATTACGAAAACTATGTCTCTTGCATATTTTTTCAAAGCCACACGACTGAATTTAAAATTCAAACTGATGTACGATTTACAAAAAAGTACTAAAACATTTTTGTCTTAGTAAAATATACCAAAGCTCATGTTAACGAAATCAAACTTTTACAAACGTTGAAGATAATATCATGAGCACAAACGTCTCTTAAATTTGCATTGTATTATATATAGCTGAAAGGTGTCATCCAGAGAATGTTTGAGGCAAAATGTCCAGACCTTTTTGAAACGTCCAGCTCTATAAAGTACTTTGAAGGGTTTGAGACTGGCTCTTCCTGGTTCAGTAGATATCGTGTACAAAGCGTTGATGCCTTTTGTGGGAAGTACGCTCTCAGAAATCCAAAGATTGTTTATCAAAGACAGGATGAGAATATTTTCCTGACATATTATGGAACGGTAATGGTAATTTATTGCTGTGATATTAGTTTATTTTAAGTCTTTTAAAAGATGTACAGAACCATTTTAATTGAGTAGACATTACCAAGGAAAAGTACTTGAAAAGTTTTTAAGAAGGAAAGTGACGTCTTCACCTCAAATAAATGTACATGTCTTTAGTTAAGATCTAAATATTGAATGCGGTAAAAATGTAAGAAGGCTTGAAGATTTTTGTTGAAATCTTTATGAGATTTGTGAGATAATTGTTAATTTCAGAAAAGTAGTTCATTTAACTTTTTAAAGATTATGGTCACTTCGCGTTTCTTTAAAAGATACGTTAATTGTGTGTCTCAAAACCTTGTTTTAAAAATGCATGCGTCATTTTACAATTTTATAAATGATTCTTTCCAGATATGCCTCGCATATATGGGAATTTTCAGAAACGAATTAACAGTCGGATATACGTATATAGATTTCATCAACGGGACGCAGAATACACACTCCCTAAATATGACTCATTACTTTTACGCAGTTTCACCAACGAGGTACGACTCTGAAATGTCTGAAATTTATCCTAATTTAAGCGCTTTTCCTCCCATTTTGCGTCGAACATTGCCATATCATGATTCCTAAAACGTATTTACAGATGAAAATTTTGTAGGAAGAGAATGATGATTAAATCATATGTACATAAAATGATAATTATAAGCATTAAGTGTTGGTCAATAAGGAGATGTCATTATTGCCAGCCGAATTCTTTCCTACCATTCTACGAGCTTTGTTTTCTTTTTGTCTTTCCCCCTGAATACTACTTTAAAGTAATGTACATTTTCCAGTCCGACATCTTTAGAACACAAAATTATTATCATCTATCTTTTTGTCCCTTAGGCATCAGGACCCTATCATTCATCTCATTTGAGGATTATGTTAATTCATCGTGTATTTTTTCTTATATATTACTTAATGTTTTAATTTTATAAGCTAAACATTCTCTGTAGAACAACTGATATTACCTTTGATCTGGTTTGTGCAATGTTCCTGTATGTTTAATTTGCTTTCTTTTTAAAAATAGGTGGTATCACACATGTGTGGACGTGTACTCAGAAATCTTAGCAAATAGACCATTAGACACGATGCCACGTCTGGATTTTCTAAAGATGTACTCCAGTAATGAAACTGGTGATAATTATGTTGACTCGGTTTCTATTGGAAAGATTTCTGTAACAGAAACTAGAGGTAAGTTTTGGACTTATGACATGACTGGGATGAGGCGGGTGGGGTAATATTTTATAAAAGATTGTAATCTTTCTATTGACGACAAGAAAATAACAGCGTCTTTTTGTACAACGTAACAGTCTGCATTTATGTGACATACGTGTAAGGAATGTTTATCGTTTATTTTTCATGATGTATATCAGACAAAAAAAACAACAATAATATCTATAAACCTTTCTAAGACATTTGAGACACGCAAAAGGGTCATGTCGACTTTGATTAAATTGTGGTTGCCATTGTTACGTTATAAACATAAAATACATTAAATTCTTATTATTTCCATTCTCGATTACCTATTAAATTTTTCATAGATTTGAATGCTTGATTATCAATGCGGAAGCAGCTATTGAATCTTGTCGTTTTATTATCTGTCTTTATGAGGTTGACAGTATAAATTCATGGGCAACATTGAAAGTAGTGTTTCTCTAATCATTTTATGATGTATACTTGGGCATCTGTTTTATCTATCTTAACATTAGATTAATTCACAATGAAATTTTATATACAGTGTTTTATATGCTAAATCGTATATGTAATTTGGCATTTTCTATTACAAACTATGTTTTACTTTGTACGAGAAACCTAAATAGTTTACATGTATTGTAAATAATAAAATTGAAGTGCTAAAATACATATACGTGACCTAACTATACTGAACCAAGCTGCTAAACCATCACTTGACGTTTTCATCGATTTGTCAAAGATCTTATTGTGGATCTATTTGAAATTTGGTATGGATATCAATTAAACACCCCGAAGTATTATCAAAATTTTATTTCATACATTTGTCGGAAACCAGAGTAAGATTTATCACAAATGACCATAACATAGGATTTTCGTTTCCCCAAAACCGCCAAAAACAAGTCAGAAGAACCTTAGGACTGGGTATGTCTACCTGAAGCTTGAATTTCTGCCCTGCAACAGCTTCTCGTCGAGTTTATGTTCATGGATGTATCTCTGGAGGAGTTGCTGTCAAACTCTAAAAATATCGTGCTGAAGTTATGCGACGTTCAGCTGCTGTCTGCGTCGACGCACGCGCCCGTCGATCTTTTTACTGTCGCTATCGCTTAGCCTTCATGTTTAAAGCCAATCTCTGACAACTGCGTCAGGGAGTCGACTCTTTTGCTCAGTGGTTGGAGCATTGGACTAGCATCCGAGCGACCCGTGGTAGAGGCAGTTGGTAGTTTTCGTCATAAAATGCTATGCTGTTTGATTTGTTACGCCCCAAATGTCATGAGATGGGGGCTCGTACGGAAAACGGACATTATCTCGTGCCGAAAATTGCACTCTTTTATAAAATGGACTTTATCTCGTACCGAATATATGGCACTTTTTATGCTATAATGGCTTACACGTCATCATACATGTAAATGATTACTTCTTTAGGTGGAAAATGTTACGGTCGCTTACGCATATCCTTAATGTTTAAAACCAATCTCTGACAATCATGTCAGGGAGTCGACTCTTTGGCTCATAAGTTCGAGCATTGGACTAGCATACGAATGACCCTAGTTCGAATCCCGCAACAGACAGTTGGGATTTTTCGTCAAACATGCTATGCTCTTTTATTTGTTACAGCTAAAAGTCGTAAGAATCTCGTCCCAAACCCAGTTCTACTGGATTCTGATCGGTTAGATCAAGAAGTCTAACATTGTTATTCGCAAGAAGCAAGCTGAACTGTAGCTCTTGTGATATGGAGGTGTGCGTTATCCTACGCGAGGATGATACCTCTATTTTTCTTGAATGTACTGTATAGCAACCCGTCAAAGGACTTCTTTTTGGTACCTGGCTGCGTTGACATTTCCAACGATACTTACAGCATGAGTCTTCGTGTGCAGGGAGAATCCACCCCGTATCATAACAGATCCGCCGCGGTACTTGGGCTTCTCTATGATACCGCAATAAGGTTATCGTTCGCTACAGCGCTGGAAAACTCGAACTCGACCGTCGGCCAGCCGTAAATTAAAGCGTGTCTCATCACCGATGAGAACACTGACCCAATCTGCTCTGGTCCACCTAAAAACAGTCTTGCCTTAAGTAGACATTGCCTCAGTACCGGCGTAAGGCCGTCGGTTTTCAATGATTATATAAGAACCCACCGAATGGAAGCCCGGCTGCAAGGATTTCCACGGCCCGAACCTCTCCGCTGCATTCATTTGATCCATACATGCACATTAATTGCTGCTTTCACTTTCAGAAAATTAATTCAGAACAATTTTATCGCAAAGTTTTGACTGAAAATTGATTTGCCTGTGCAACACGTGCAAAATACCATTTTCCCATTTTCCCACTAACTGGTTACGCTCGAGTAATTTATCGAAGACGCGATGCAAGGTGTTAAAAAACAATAAATCCTGACCAGCTTGGGTACTGTGGAAGCTTTTACCGTTCTAACTTTGATCGGAACCAAAATGTTTTACATCAAAAAGCGGTGATTTAGTAGTTCGTTTCAGTATGTTTACACCGACTTTCCTCCTATGGTGGCCGATTTCTGCAATTTCTTTTCGGAATGTTGGTTCCTTTCTTATAGCGTTTATAAAGCGCCAACACGTCAACACTAAAAAAGGACAAACTAGCGTTCCAACACGACAGAACAACGAAACAGTTTCTGGCCTGATTAAAGGGCGCGAACATGCTACAACGATACATTAACGATAGATACTTTATGGCACATTAATTGTCACTCTGCCATGTGCAACACTTCAGACGTGCCAACATGCCAAAACGACAAAATTGCGCGATATCAGAACAGGTGTTGCAAGTTCAGGCGACAGTATGTTAGTAACCATTACATCGGTACAATTCATATATAGTTCAAAAGCTGCGTCTGAAGTTGGTAGAATACACTAAAACTCTCAAGTTTTATGCATTAGACTACTGAGGAACATCTAAACCACAGGGTACATTTAAATGCTTCTCTCTCCTCCCTCCCAACCCCTCTCTTACACTTTCGGTCTCGCCACTGTCATCAATTGCAGCAAATATGAACGTTCTATTATCTCGTACATAAACTAATCACAATATCAGTTGAACTAGCTGGTTTCTCTTTAATATGGAAAGTTACAGGTGCTGGGTTTGTCGAAACCAGGAAGGGAAAATATACTTCTTGACGAATACGCAAAGAATAGGTAACTCGTCTTCATACGTAATACCTATTTAATGATTTGGCATTTTAGGTAAGAAATAAGCATTGGTTAATCGTGATGACCATGCGTGAATACAATCTGTCCGTTATGGTATTGTATGATATATATTTTGTTTTCGAATTTGGCACCACTGAATCTCTCTAAGTGTATAGGCGACAACTGGGCACATTAAATCTATTTTGTTTTAAACAGAGGTACACATGAGTCGGTTACCACCGGCATTTGTTGATGATGATATCCTTGGTATTGCTGTAAAAGAAGTGACTGCAGGGGTTTATGACGTAACAGTGGAAACAAAGCCATGTATCAAACACGATATTCCGTTATTTGAAGTTGCTAATGGAATAGCACAGGTATTTCATAAAAACCCACAATCTTATCCAAAATCAATGAGATCACAATGTTAGCCTTGTAGTACGCTCTTGCTCTCTTTTTCAACATTATATTATGTATATGATGTTTTTCTTTTTTTTCTGTCTCTACTTAATAGTCGGCCCGTGATTGGACTCGATGTTGTTATTATTTTTGCTCTTTTGCGATTACTTTGGTTGGTTACATTTTATATTTCCAAAATACCTTTTTAAGACTTTTGTCGATTTTTTATATGAGGGAGAGTGGAGGGGGTATGAACATATCGTTTTGGTGTCCTTTGTCTGTCGTCCTGTAGTGTTGACGTGTCTTCGCCCCTCCAACACGACAAAAACAAAAAACGCAATTCTCTGTGTTTCTATGTTGTCGATGGGCAAAGATACTTCAACAAAACGCATGGCAAAGAAGGGCACCTAAACCACCGGTACCAGACAAAAAAAGAAAATGCCACTTGATTTGAACTCACATAGGTGACGGGTAAGCAATCACTTGGTCATGGTAGCGCCAAAACATTAATTACATTTTGCCCTAATCACATTATTGATAAGCATTTTCATATACATCGCGTGAAATTCTTTCCATGATTTAAAGCCTATCGTACTTAAATCAGCATGAAGATAAATAAAAAGTTACCGATATGTATCCAATAGATAAGAACAATATGTAACGTCTTTAGATATTTTCTAGTTAAAATCTTATAAAAGAATGAAAGAATAGAAGAACAGAAATATTTGGAAACCGATGACGTCAGTTTGCTTACGTCTACTAATTACGTCTCGTCGATGTGGGTCTGAGCAGCGCCTTGTATCGAATTTTGTTACGTGGTGAAACTATCAAACTGGCTTGCTTCCGGAATGTTGTGGATCTACCCAGCAACCCAGTGGACCTGAAATAATGATAATATGTAATATATAAGTACCGTTAATAGCCTGTATTGCGTCAAATGTCAAAATCCGTTATTGCTCACAAGTCTTAAAACATAACATAAGAAGACTTATACAAAATAGTTGCAAAATACAGCTGAGCTTTCATTTGATAGTCAAATATCTTCAGGATATTCCCGAACAAAACCACGGCTCTGCTGTTACATGACTGTTCAAGGAATGGAACGAGAGCTTTGTGTTATCGCTTTCTTAATAAGTATAATCTGTATATCGCAAACTTAATCTGAAATTAATACTGGATTAGTTACAACATATGCATATTGAAAACAAATGGAATATTTCATTATAGACTTATATGATTGTAAAGGAAATGTCAAACTGCTAGTAAATATTGAGTAAATGTTCTTCGTTTCTCCTGTAGTAATTTATGTTTGGTCATAGTTTGTTTAAACCATTTGATTACGTATATGCAGGATATGCTAGTATACGTATAAAAAGCTACATTGTGCGTTAGACATGATTGTCATTGCAGCATCTACATGTATGAACAATGACGATTGCAAAATATTATTTGTTCATATCATTAGTAAACATTAATCAGGAAGCAGCATTATTTAAACTGTTTGCTTTGATGAGCATAGCTATTTGTATTTTGGAGAAATGTGCTTTATTTCGTAGGATGTAATGACAAATGTGTCGAAAAGTTCAATGGAATATATTTTTAGAGGGGACGAAGGATCAGCAAATATTACTGTGACCAGGATGTCAAAGAAGTCTCCAAGGTTGTCTGGATCAATTGATTTGACATTTAATGAACACGAAAAGAAAGGTATATCTATTACCTTCTAAACTGATGCGATTCCTTTTTTATTTGAATAATTGTGATTTATCTTATGTTCGACGTGTCAACTTTTTTCAGTAGTTTTGTTATTAATAGCATTCAGGGGTATGTTTTGATTGCGTTTGCGTTTACCCTTATGGTTTTAGTAACAAAAATGCCTATTTTCACAATTCAATAATATACGTTACATCTATGCACAGGTATAAATGTTTTACTGAAAGATTATGAATTCAAACGGGAACTGGAATCTTTACAAGATATTGGTGAGGTGAATGTGAAGAAAAGCAGTGGCTGTTTCAACGTCGACATAAAAATTGAATTTCTTACACTTGCAGGCGACCTTCCTGCACTAAAGGTGATTGTTTTAAAAATTATTCTTTAATTCAGAAACATTCAGAAACTACAACTTTTTTGTCTACTACTTTTAAAAGTTAAACATTTTTAAGGCACATATTATTGATAATCAAAACATGTCAATTGTTTATAGATAAATCCAAAACAACTAATATGAATTATAATGTCTTGATATTTACTGGGAATTTAAACGTTTAAGCTAACGGTTATATAATGTTACAAACGACAATGCTAAAAGGTGAATTTGAAATTGCCAAAAACTTAATTTTACGGTACACTTGCAATTATTTACTTTGCAGGAATCAGTGTGCCAGTGTTGATTGTAATTACCCGGTTATCTAAAACAAATAATGTTTTGACTCACTTAATTGTCTATTTACAGATAACTTCTGCTTGCATTTATTTCTTTTAACATAAAGTATATTTTCTGTCAGCTATAGTACAATAAGTAGCTTCCGCTGTGATTAAGTGCAGATATACGTAAACATGAAAGAAAAGGTTAAATTATTTTTATATGTATTTCCAGTGTTTTTCAATGTGAATTTGTGTGGAAAATTTCTTTGCGCTACGTTTACCGAAAATTGATGAAATGTTTGATTAAACGCGGTAGGGTACATCAAAATCAGACATTAATATCGGATTTGGCCACCAGAGCATCGAGGATTGCCTGACGTCGTTTGCGCATAGAACCGACAAATGTGTTCATTTCGGCCTGTGGAATGTTGTTCCACTCCTGATTAAGGCTCGTGTTAGTTCACTGAAGTTCGACGGAATAGGGCGACGTTTAACACGCTAGTCCAAATTATTCCATAGGTGTTCGATGGAATTCAGATCTGGGCTTTTGGCGGTCCAGTCATTGATAAATGCAATGTTATTCGTTCAGTATCTTTAGCTGTATGGCGTGTAGCATTATCCTGTTAAATAAAAACAGAGTGATATTGGCATTATTTTGAAACAGTGGGATGACGTACCTCGCAAGAATTTTATCTCGGTAGCGTTTTGGCATTCAAATTCTCATCGATCATGACGAGAGGTGTGCGATAACCGTGCGCAATGCTTGCCCATTTCCAAAATTATCTCATTCAAGTACACAACAGCCGGCAAAACGTTCATTTCTTCTACAGTATACTCGAACCCTGCCATCATTTCAATGAATAAAAAAATCTCTGCTCGTCGGAGAAGAGAAAGCTATTCCATTGTTGCTTTAGCCAGCGATGGTGTGTACGTGCCCACTTAACATGATTAACGCGGTGACGTCGCGTCATAACACAGCCAACGTATGGACGACGTTCATGTAGACCACCTTCGCGCAGACGATTGTGTAAAGTTTCTTCAGATATTCGATTGTTATATGTACCAGGAGTGTTAGCAGCAGTGGCAGTGTGGAAAGAATTTCATAGATGGGCATTCTTGATATAGCGGTCTTGCCCAGGCGTCGTGACGCGGACGTCCATTACGTGGTAAATCTTCCGTATACCCTGTTGCTTGAAAATGTTGCCTAAGGTTTCAAATAGCACGGTTAGAACTATGACCCTAGCATCCTCATTCGTTGCCATACGAGCATTACACATGCCAATGCCACGTTCACGTAAATTTGGTAGAATTCTAGGCATATCAGAAAAAAACTGAATAAATTTCAATTTTTTCAACGTTTGTTTCTTATTGACAGTAAAATCTATAAAATCAGATCTTAAAGGTTTGAATTTATAAACACGAATAATACAGATCCGTGCATGATGAATAAATCGAGTTCAACTTTTTCTTTTTGTGTAATACGTACTATCCAGTTATAATTGGTTTTATTTGACACAAAGGCGTTCGCCTGAACATATGTAGGCCGTTTGACATGTTGATGTTTTTATGACATTAAAAAATATGTATAGAAATCGGAAGTTTCTTTTTGGGGCAGTATAGTATGTTAGAATAATGTTATGGTATAACATCATATGAAGTACCTTCTTTTCAAGGTAAACTGTGACCAATTACGAGGTAAGGATCCATCATGCAGTGTGTCAACACTTACGGATGGAGGTCTTTACTATGATCCTTTAACTGGTGATATGCTATCAACCGTACACGATACGCCACAAGTTAGGCTATACATGAATGACGTACCGACTTCATGCTCCGGAAATTGTACTTTTAAATGGAATTCGTCTATTACACCAACGATAACATCTGTTAGCCCAAACACAGGTCTTTATACATTGAACTGCTCCAAAAACATAAAAATAGAAACAAAATATTGCCCAGTCAAAGTAAAGCTTTCTTAGTTGAGTTGTTTAAAGTTATGCAACTATTGGAATAACAGCATATTTACAAATATACAGCGTTTCTTTTAATTTTTCTCCTAAGTCCCGTTTAAGATTGTTTTTATAACTTGATAAATCCTTGTTAGTGGTATCAAAGCGAAATATACAGAACCTATTACTTTTTCTTTATTTTTCAAAGGCGCCTTTGCTTTGGGCACAGCCATAGTTATATCTGGAACAGAATTTAGTGCAATAGACCTAGAGAATATTGTGACTATAGGTGGGATAAATTGCAAGGTCACAGCAGCTGATAATTCTACTATAACATGTGATATTGGTAATGGTCATGTAGGTGTATACCCAGTGTTAGTGAAAGTAGAAGGCAAAGGCTATGCCGTTGGAAATGCTGAATTCCCATACGTTGCAAATGTCACATCAATTTACCCTTCATCAGGAAGTTTGGGAGGTAATTATTTCCTTTTATTTAAGTTAATATTTAAATAATGTAGTGAACATTTAAGACAATTTCTACTTCCTATTTTAAATGCTATAATCATTCATCAAATGCTGCTATCTATTTCAGGTGGTGTAAAACTAACAATAAAAGGCTTTGGCTTTACGACGGATGCAAACGTCACAATTCAAGGACAAGGATGTGATGTTTTATATACACAAACACACATAATTATATGCATTGTCCCACATATAGTAAGCGGTCTTGATATTTTCACTTTCGTTGAAATGTTTTATAACCTTGTTTTTGTAAAAACACAACATGGAACAAGAGTTTCATTTCATAACACGGTAGGGATGGGGGATAGGTTCAACAGACACTCACTTTATGTCTCTCAGATTTAGAGTCTAAACATGTAATTGTACTAACAGCAGCATTTTATCAATGAGCAATTTTCATCAAATCTCATATTGTTTTGTAATGATAGAACCAAATTGCAAGTTTCTATTCTTCACCTGCAAGAATATTAGTATTTCTATCAATATGTTCGTCCTTTAAGGTAGTTCTTGCAAGTTCGGATATTTTTTCCTACAATGTAGAATTCGATTAAACCCTGATTTTTCAAACTGCGCAGAAAATTAGGCAAATAATACAAATATGACTGTTTGCTAAATCAGTTTGAAAAAACAAAGTTTCACTTAACTCTAGCTTTCATAATGGAAGTCTATGGGAAATTCACAATTTTAAGTTTGCGGTTTAGGCTCCCCAGTGGTGGTTTTGCCACAGACCGTTCCAAGGCGGTGCCCCATTGTATTCCTTTATTTGCTTGTTTTGTCCTTGTATGTTACTTGTGTGTGTGTGTGTGTGTGCGTGCGTGCGTGCGTGCGTGCGCTTGCTGGGTTAATATTTGGGGAGGCTGCGTGTTTTAGAACGTGGCTTTCCCTGTTGGATATTCATCCTTGTTTTTGATAATAAGTTCGCAAATAGTTTTTTTCTGCGGCGTAGATTTTAATGAAAGTTCTCATAAACACATGACCTATAATATGGTTAAATAAACTGTATACGTCAGTGATCTTGTTTTTGAGATATTTGCCCACGATTAAAGAGATGCGTTCATTGCGAGCTGCTCTAAGACATTTTTGGAATTATTTAACGTGGCAAATATTTTACCAGCATATTTCAACTTTCGAAAAAAGCAACGATGCTCTTGTATAATCCGTTGTCATTAATTCATGAAATGATATGCTTTGCAGAATCCAGTCTTTATTCTACATTTTGCAGATAAATGGCGTTACAGCATTACTTCCGGCTTTACAAAACGTGCAAAACTATATTAATTGTCAAGTTGAAATTCTGACACAGGCCGGTATTGATTTCATCTTTACTGCCTGTTTATATCTGGAGTAAAGGTCATTGAACAGCTGATTATTGACTGGTAGATGAACAAGAGGGCCAAGATGGCCCTAGGTCGCTCACCTGACACCATAACAGTGTAAACATGTTTGACCTAGTGATTTCATGGAAGCAAATATTCTGGCCAATTTTAATTAGAATTGGACCAAAAACGTAGTCTCTTGAGTCTAAACAAGTATTTTCTTTGATATGACCTAGTGACCTAGTTTTTAACCAAGGCAATCATTCTGAAGATAAATTGAAAAATACAGCCTCTATCGCATACACAAGGTTTTTCTTTGATTTGACCTAGAGACCTAGTTTTCGACCTCAGATAATCCATATTCAAATTCGACCAAGATTCTATGAAGGCAATCTTTGTTACCAAATTTCATGAAGATCAATTGAAAATTACAGCCTCTATCGCATACACAAGGTTTTTCTTTGATTTGACCTAGTAACCTAGCTTTTTACCCCAGATGACCCATATTCGAATTTATTCTAGATTTTATTAAGGCAATTATTCTGACCAAATTTCATAAAGATCAATTGAAAAATACAGCCTCTATTGCAGACACAAGCTAAATGTTTATATACGACAGACAGCCAGACAGACAGACGACGGACGCCGGACATCGAGCGATCACAATAACTCACCTGAGCATTGTTCGGTTGAGTTTAAAATTCCACAGGTTTCCGAATGGATAATATTTTCTTAAGTAATGTGCAGGTGGTCTGAGATATATTGTTAGCCATGGATTTCATCAGGAATGAGGTGTCGAGAGTGATTAATATAAGTTGTAAAACTTCCTTCACAATCGACCTAAAATAAATTATGTATATACTAAACAAATAATTAAAGCTCAATATACATTGAAATACTTAAACTCTATAATCAGCTAGTCTCCTCATGTGTTGTGTGTTACAGAGTTTTATTCATTTACGATTTCGCTGACTTTAGGCGATTTTGTTTACATTTTGTCTCACTGTTAGCGTACTGTTTATCTAGATACATGAATGGATTTAGGAAATCGCATGTTCGAACTCTGATGTGTTTGATGCCATTGGCGGTTGACTGAAGATAATATCAAGAATATAACTTTATATTGAAGTGAGCCATACAGGGCTTACATGACCAACTTATGTTTTTGTTGTTGTTGATTTCATAAAATGTATAGTACCAGTGGTCTTGTATATAAATGAATATAGCCAAATATGTTTTTAATGTAGAATACAAATGGTACATTTGAAGTAGAGGTGTATCAAGCCAAATCGTCGCTGTCCTATTTTGGATATACATATGACTTTGATTTAACTGCTACAGTTATCAGCGTGTCACCAAACGTAATTGGTATAAAAGGTACTTCTATACTATACGTTGTTTGTGCACACAAGATGATATTTTTTCTTTGTAACATAAGGTTAAATCAAAGTTATCTGCCTATTTCTTTTCAAATTCAGACATCTTTGAGAAAAATGCATCAATCAAGAAGTTTTTTAAGTATTTCTTATTAATAATTGTATTGCGATAAAAGTACTGAGGATAGAGCAGCTATAGTTTTTGAGAACTACTGAAACTAAACTGTTAAATACTGTTCGCCAAAAACTATGTTTAAATTATAGGAGATACATTGAAAATTACTGGGACAAAGTTCAAATCTAGCGGCGGTTCTGTGTCTCTTGGATCTAACGAAGTAACGGTCGTTTCCTGGTCTGACACATACATCGAAGTATATGTGACTGATGTCCATCCAGGAGTAAATGAATTCAGAATCAACACAAGCAATGGATGTGCCGTAAATGTGTACGATTTATTTACTTTTCCATTCACATAATTACAAAAATAATTTCCTTTGTGTCGTCTACGTTGTCTTTAAGTTTTACTTTATCTCTGCATTTTGTGTGCATGTCTATCATTATCTCAGAGATTGTTCATGCATTTTGCTTCAGCTTGAATCGCAGTGGAACAGTTGTAGAGCGACAAAACCTGCGAAACGATCTCTGGTCCAAAGTTCATGAACCTGTCAGTAAACATAACAAGTTTTGAGATATTTTTGCACAAAATACTTAAAATTGAAATGAAACATTACTGTGTTTCAAATCAAAAACATATTAACGTAGGACAGGAAGCTATGAAAATGTAACACACAATTAGAGTATGTGTCTAACTAAATTATGTTTAATGTATTAGGTCTAATCTTCAACTTCCAACTTTGACTGTCGAAATGAGTATCACAAACGTTTCGCCATGCCGAGGGTCAGTAATGGGTGGGACAAAGATTACTATATTAGGAAAAGGATTTGGCAATAACAATACTGACGTCAGAGTTAAGGTTGGATCAGTGGATTGTACAGTTGACACTATAAACGATACGCAAGTCACGTGCGATATTGTGTATACTGGAATTCTTCATCGTGTGACGAACAAAGGTGTTGATCTTGGTATGCTGTTTGAAACATTTATGAAATTGTTTAGATGTTAGATGAAAGTATTAACAGCAGTATCTACAACACAAACTGTATAATACACAATTTTCTGATAATGATTCGCCTTTTGATGTTACAGTTGTACAGTTGCTACAAAAAAAAAAACGAAATTACAGCAAATACTTATATGTTTGGCAGTTGACGTAATTCTGTGTAATTAATTATACATGTATTTATATTACAGCTTATGGTGTCTACTACGCGTTTGATAAGCCATATATTGTCATAAATGAAGGTGACTCCGTGCTATGGTCCTGGAAAACCCCTGATTTTGTTTATGATATTGCACATGCAGTCATTGAAATAAAAGATCCTAGTCATTTAGTGCATAAACCCGGCGGATTTATTAGTGGAAAACCAAGCCGAAACGGTAATTATGTCTATAAAAGTTCTTCTTAGCTTTACATTTTTTATTTCGTTGTTATGACTTTTTGACATTGTCTAAATTACTTGTCTTTTAACAATATACATTATATCTATATTTTAATGTCGAATGTTCATTTTACATTTTCAGGTTTTTATGTGCATCGGTTTGTCCAAGCTGGTATTTATTATGTTTGGAGTGGATTTGTTGATAAATGGGAAATCAAAAACTACGTCGGTACGATCGAGGTTATACCAACCAACTCAACAGTCGAAGAAATCAGTTTGAGTGTCGGAAATAAAGAAGCTTTACATGATTTAAAAGGTAACATTTTACAATTTCCTATTTGCACACAACTTTAACCAAAATCAAAATTGATATTTGAAATCACAAAATTGTTTGATATGTTTCAGGTATAGTGAATGAGGAGCTCGGAGCAGCTTGTGTATCGACATCGATGCAGAAAAGCACTGACAATATGTCGAACAAGTTCCACTTTGCGTTTTCTAAAATTACAACACCAGTTGTCAGTATGTTAGGCATAAATAACGGAACGATACAGACAAATATCTCAGTAACTGGCGAAGGTTTTTCAACAAATAACGAAGAAAATGTAGTACGCTTCGGTGGACATGAATGTATAGTTACTTCATCTACAGAAGACAATATAGTTTGTAACATTGACAAAACAAGTGAACCAGCTATAAATGTATTACATCAGTTAAAAGTAAACGTATATAATCGTGGACTGGCACGAATTAACATCCGTGATGCGAAAATCCGCGGCTTTGTTCTTATTCCAAATATTGAAACAATTACACCAAAACATGGTTCATTAGCTGGTGGTTTGAGAATAACTATTACTGGATTTGGCTTCGGACGATTCCCTGTTGTGCTGATAGGCGGGTACGAATGCCACATTATAGATGCATCTAACACCCTTATTACTTTTGAGGCGCCGCCGTCTGAATTTGAAGGTCAAAAACAGGTTGACGTTTTTGCATTTGTAGCAGACCTCCCAGTTCAAGCTGAATGTGAAGTGAAATCCGAGACATCATGTCTATTTTCATATGAGCATTCGCTGACACCTGCAGTATATGCAGTGACTCCGACTGAAATGTCCGTACCAACCTCCTTTTTTATCAATGGAACTTTGCTTGGAAATATTACGGAAAATCTTGAAGTGACTTTTGGTGAAGTAATAGCTAATGTAACGCAAGCTGTCAATACTTACATAATAGTTAATGTAGACAGTATACCAGTAGGAACAAACAATATTCTTGTAAAAGTTAAAGATAGTGGTAAAGCTATTGGAAAATTGAGTGTTCATGGAATTTTAAATATATACAGTGTGCGGCCGACTTCTGGTAGCATTTACGGTGGGACTATGATTACTATAAAAGGAAATGGTTTCGTGATAAATGGAACCAATGTTAAAGTTGGTTCTGTCCTCTGTGATGTTGAATCTATTTCAACAACTGAAATAAGATGTGTTACGCGTACATATCGGGCTGGTTCCTTCAGTATTATTATCAATTCTGGGCGGTTTTCTTTATCGTATAACTCCTACACGTATTCCATTGATTCAACACCTAATGTTACGGCTATTGATCGGAAATCGGGCTATCCAGGGGATAAACTTTCAATCTACGGGTCAAAATTAAGTAGCAATAATGTAATAGTTTTTCTTGGGCAGTCAAAATGCGATTTTATCTCCGGTAACTACACGACGATAGTTTGCAATATTGGAGATCATTCCACAGGTCAAGTTCCAGTGAAGGTCTTTGTATCCGGTCTTGGGGCATCAAACACAAATGTATTCTTTGCGTATGAGCTGATTATATCGACTATTGATCCAATACATGGTGAGTTCTTTAATAAAATAATTAAAAAGCGAAACTTCAAAAGTGATATGAACAATAAAACATTGTGTAGGGTATCACTGACTAAATAAGTTCAAATGATGCAGAGCAGTAAAACTATTTATTATACAAACGTCCAGAAAATACAGCTTCTTTCTGTTTTGTTTAAGATTCTCGCTAAGTCAGATGATAACAAAAACTGTGTATGTATTAATTACGTTTGTATTCTATTGCTATATATCTAAGCAACTGTTTCATTTATCATAATATCTTATAAAGTCTGTGAAAAGATCCTTTGGAAGCATAGAACGCAACCAAGTAATATAATATCAGATTCGGTTTGATTGCTTCTATTTATGAGAGGTCATGAAATGTGCACCGTTCCTCACACCCTCTACAGCAGATTATGTTATCGTAAAACGAATGTACCCTTTGATCCCAAAGGAATAGAAAATATAACAACTCTGTCAACAAGTCTGGGTTTGTTTTTCTTTGTATTAGGCAGTACAGCTGGGGGACAAAAGGTACTTTTAACTGGAAATGGATTTGATAAAACAGCTGAAGTGACTATTTGTGGTCAAGTTTGCTCAATGGTTAATGTGACTTTTTCAAGTTATATATGTGAAACATCTGCACACAACGGTTTGTATTAAAGGAATATCAAAATGTTTTGTTTCCATTTAATGAATACTAATTGAATGTTAATTAACTAGAGCGAATAAGATTTTAAAAATGTGATTTGAATCAGATACGTTTTCCCAAAAATATTTTATCGATTATGTACATATACATGTGTAAACATCTTAATACACTGTCACTGTATACCCAACATTATTTGCAGACAGTGCACAAAATATGCGTTGTACGGCCTTTAGAAACCAATTTGCTTCACATATTTTTCATACTAATGCTATGAAATTTATATTAAGGCTGTTAACACTAATATTTATTCTTTTTTTTAGAATAACTGTAAATGTCGTACATTAATCAGTTAAGTTTAAAAACATATGTTTAGAAATATTTGTATCTCAAAATAGAATTCAGTTTTGGTGCTTAAACACTTCTTCTTTTTTCATTTATAATATTTACATTTAAACCTTTCAGATGGTATTTGTGATGTCATTATTTTTTTAAATGGTTTGCAAAGGAAATTGACGGACTCCTACACTTACAACTCTACTCTCACACCGTTTGTATTTGATGTAAGTCCCAAAAGGGGTGGTACAGGTGGTGGTACAAAGCTCACCATCACAGGGTCAGGATTTGGGTAAGTTTTTTGTTTTAGATTGTATAAAAAATCGGTTGTTTTGACACATCTATCAAGAGTAATAACACCACTTCTGTCATAATCGTTTCAAATTTCAGATGTCAGATGATTATCTCATTTTTAGGTCAATAGCGGGCAGTATTTCTGTTGAAATTGATGGAACAAACTGTACCATAACAAACGTTACTGAAAACAATATAGAATGTTTAACTGGGGCACACTTCAGATCAGTAGAGACGAAAATTATTGTTCATGTGTCTGGATTGGGCAATGCAAAAGAGGTATGTTTGAGCTTACTTCGTATAAAATAAAGTTAATCAGGTTTGTTTACAAGTGTGTCCAACCAGTCTGTTTGTCAGACTGCATCTTGAGGGTCATGTGCCTACTTTGGAATTACCACGTGTTGTTGATCGCATCTCTTACGTGCATTTTAGGGCTGAAAACCCAATATTTATGCACACCACTCACACGGTATTTATGGCTGATAAGCTTTAAATGATGACATAATACCAACGCCCTTTTCAAAATGATACTTTATCGATTTATACTGACGATCATTGACGGGTTATAACCGTTTTAGCATCATTGTATTGCTTCTTCCTGTTTTAGACGTATATCTTCAGGTCAGATAAAAATTACTTTACATTTCTGCTTTTGGATGCCGTCAGGAAATATATATATATATATATATATATATATATATATATATATATATATATATATATATATATATATATATATATATATATATATATATGAGGTATCAAGTATAAGATGTTAACTTACGTTTTAGATCGCCAGCAGTGATGTAGGATTCCAATACATAGATATCTGGTCATCCACTTTTACTTGGGGTGGCGGACCGTTACCACAGGCGGAAGAATTCGTCGTCATTCCTTCTGGAATGACTTTATTACTTGACACTGATCCACCTGTCCTGAGTGTGCTATTAATTCAAGGTACTCACTTTTATACTTTATTTGTGTTTTGTCATTTTCTTTTGATATATTTGTACACATTTTACGGAATCTTCACACAATAATTGTAATATGTATTTCCAAATTAGGTAAACTCATATTTGATGAGAAGGATTTAGAATTGCAGTCAAACATAATCCTGATATCAGATGGTGGTTTGCTGCAAATAGGTACCGAAGAAAAACCATTCAAGTACAAGGCTGTTTTGACACTCCACGGTCACTACAGAAGCAAGGAACTTCCTATCTTCGGCACTAAAGTACTGGCTATAAGGAATGGAACTTTAGATCTTCATGGTATGTCTTATTTTTGCCAAAGGCTAACGAAAAATAATGATCGTTTGCCATTCATACATCAATTACTTCCAACTTTTTATTTAGTAAAACAACGCAGATCTTAAGAATGAAGACATAAACATTGATTAACATGCCAAATTTGTAAGCAAAATATGGTATTTTCCTTTTATGTTTGTCTTTTCTTTGTTTTGTTACGTACAAGCATGCATTTGTAAACTTGAAACAACATGATTTTGCTTTTGTTTAATGTTTCAACTTTTTTAAATATTCAGTGATAAATGTCTTGTAAGTCAAGGCACCACAGTTTTTAAACGCTTTTATTATATTTTCCTGTTTATCGTTATCCGCTAATATCCATGAACTTGTCCCGCGAAAGAGACTTGAAGGTAAAATAGTTTTATATTTAGTGTCTGTGAGCATTCCTCTCTCCAATTCCTGATATAGTCTGTCGTTCATATAATATTTTCTCAATTTGGTTAGTGTTTACTATATAGGATGTGCAGTACCACGTACTTGGACACGTCTTTCGTCAACAGCATTACCTGGAGAAAATAAAATACATTTGATGGATTCGGTTCACTGGAATATTGGAGATGAAATTGTTATATCTACCTCTGGTTCCTACAAATCCCAAAATGAAAGTGAAAAGAAAATTATATCTGCTATATCTGAAAACAAAATGACGCTGACATTAGACTCGCCTCTTAATGCAGAACATATTGGTGATGCGGAAAGTTTTAATGAAACATCGATTCAATTAAGAGCAGAAGTTGGGCTGTTGACACGCAGCATAGTAGTTAGAGGTAATAAGGATTTTCAATGGTCTGGAGAGGCCAAAAACTGTAGACCCGGAACGCAAAATGGTAATTACATCATCATTTTCATACAAATTTCGTTTGAAATTAATGCATTCGACAACAATAAAATACAGGCGAAGCTTAGTATTTCGAAATGCAAAGGATACAGTGATTTACTTCAGAATCACATAAGTGATATTTTGTGCTCGTGTTTTTGGGGGCGGGACTTGAAAATATATCCGTGATAGCCGGAGATTTTAGATATGCGGGTATCGAGGTTTAACTTTCTTTTCTGATATTTAAAGCTTTTTTGACATTAAGTATGCATTTTTTAAATCATTTATATGTAAATGTTTTGCAGATGATTACATACCCCGAACATGTTTCCACGGACGTCTTACAGAAGAAGCAGGAAGTAGCCAGTTTGGTGTTATAATTGTCGTTCATGCCGCAAAGTACAACTCACTTTTGGCTCGGCTTCGAATTTCATATACTGAAATTACATTTGCTGGTCAAGCATATAGACAAGGCAGACATCCGTTATTTTTTCACTCGAATGGTAACATGTCCACAAGCTACTTAAGAGGATGCAGTATCCATGGAACATTCAACAGGGCAATAACCATTCAAGATTCAAACAATATACTTGTAGAAGAAACGGTAATATATGACATTTTAGGAGGTGGTATTGTCTTAGAGGACGGTGTCGAGATTGGTAACCATTTTCAGCACAACTTAGTGATATTTGTTAGCAGTAGCTCGTGTCTATTTCATGGCGATTCCATACCAGCCTCGTTCTTGATAACCAATCCGGACAACGTGTTACAGCATAATGCTGTGGCTGGTGGAAGTCATTACGGTTATTGGTATAAAATTAGAAATCAGCCAAGAGGAATGTCTTTCAGAAAACGAGTTCGTCCGTCACAAATTCCTTTAGGAATTTTCAATAATAACTCTGCACATTCGTTCAGAAGGTACGGCCTTTGGATATTCAAAGACTATTTTCCATTGAATTCAAATATAGAGACCACACGTTTTGAAGGTTTTATTTCTTGGAATAATGAAAAAGGGGTCGTGGTAGTCAATTCTAGTCCAATGCACTTCATAAACTTTGTTTTTGTCCAAAACAAATTGGCTGGGTACGAGGGCAATCTGTTTCATGACATGCCTTACTACGCGAATGATTCAACCACATTTAAGGACGGTTTGGTAGCAGGAACAACAAATTTACAGCCAAATTATACTCAAGGATGCACAGAAACCGGTATGATCTTACCATATGGTAGACGTTATAGATTATCAAATGTAACCTTCATCAACTTTGCAAGTTCTAGCTGTGCAGCTCTACAATGGGTAAGACTTCGAGAGTGTTCATGGCTTTGTGGAGGCTATACATACTACACAGATCAACTTAGATTTATCAATACTCCAAATAAAGCTGTATATGAATGGGAATGGGAGGGGATTATTTTTGACATGGATGGAACAGCTGCGGGAAAATCGGCAAACTCGACAGTCTTACCGACCTCAGGAAGTGTCCCCCATGACTGTGAATCAGACACAGAATTTGGTACGGGTATCAGGGCCAGTGTCTGTCCTCCTCAACACAAATGGCACAGATTTGCCGTCCATCATATTTACCCTAATTATCTGAAAGGAAGTAACTTAATCATTGCCAATGAATATGGAAATAGTTCTATTAGATTTTCAAAACATCGACTGACTCACGACGATGGCTGGATGTGCGCTTTGCTCAGCGGAAGTACTTATGCAATTTATTTCGAGCCAGAAGAAAGACAAAATAATCTTAGGTTCTCAGGATTGCTGTATGATTTTCAGGTTTGTTCAATATCTGTCACATTGGTTTGAATATGTTACCTCGTCAGAACAATAAATAGAAGAAATTGTGCTTTTTCATTCACGGTATCGATATGTAAGACCACCCCTTTATAGAAATGTCGTTTCTTGTATTTCTTTTGCAGTCTTTGATCTCAATGATACTTAATGAAATATTATTGCAGTGTTATACATTACTTGCTTGTGAGGTCACGTCTGGCCAGAAATTATTTGCATTAAACTTTTTCAGCAACTTTTTGTGTTATTATAGAAGAAACTATGTTGTTTTAGTGATCATTTATCTTAAAAGAGAGTGTTGTTTTGTCCTTCTGTTAGACGATCTCTTAATGAAAGCTGTACTGTACTTTTTTTTAAAATTAATAATTTGTTGCCACCTCTTTAGACCGTTTAGGTTTTGCTAACCCTGTCTTTTTTCGTTATTTCAAAGTATCTAATTGTATTCAGCGGTTAACTGACAACCCTTTCAGATAAATTAGAGGGATATGGTTTCACTACCCGGTAAAAATCTCTATTTTCTTTCAATTTATTAATGCATACAATGTTTTTCTTTCATGAAAAAGTGTACTTATTTCCAGAAAGAATTAATCATTTTCAGGTTGGAGAGCACATCATTTTCAAAATCAAAGTGAACGACTTTCCTGACAAGTTTTCAGTCAACGATATAAGAAAAAATATGACCGTCGACGGTATCAACGTAACCGAGGGTGAGACTGGCGATTGGGAATGGGATAATATAACCAAAGAAATTTCATTTTTAGGTAAAAGATAATGTTAAGCATACGTGTTTAATGCTCTCAAAAAGATATTTACTCGCAGTCGTTTAAAAAGTCTTTTGTGTGTGATTTGTTATATTATGAACAATAGAAAGGTATTAATGCTAACTACATTTTTTTTTTCAAATATTGAGTAATAAAACTGTAGCGTCATATTCAAATATCTATTCATGTTTTTAGGATAAATGTTTAATATTTTCAGTAAAAGCTAGCCATACAGACTTCAAGCGATCTGTCGACATACCAATGTCCCTTTTTGTTCGTAAATGCGTCTACAAAGACTGTATTCCACCTCCGCCTCCACCACGACCTCCACGACCTCCACCACCAAAAGAAATCGCTCCGCCGAAAACTAGGCCGCCCGGTTTCCAATACTGGCATGATCAAACAATATGGAATCTTACATCGGACGGGTATATGACGAATGTTGGCGAATTCGGGGAAATAATACCACAGGACTATCAGGGTGTCAGAATATTATTTAGTAAATATCACTTCAAATAATACATTTAGTAACGTTAGTTTTCCTTCCGTCAGACCTTAGTTCTCTTACATACACTTCTCTTTCAAATTGAATAACTGGTAACATCTTTTTGGCACAAATATATTTTCCGAAATTACTTAACCTATTCTGCCGATTTGTAGCTGTCATAGAAGCCATAAGCACTAACAAATACAATTAAATCTGGCATCAGTGCAATTTTTGTTGAGATTTTCAAATACTATGTTAATACTCAGTAATAGGCAAAATGGAAAGAGTGCAGTGATCTGTATTCTAATCATTTGTATTGATTGACGCTTTTTGTTATATATCTACTTGAAAGAGAAAGTGTGGAAAACGATTTTGTTTGTTTCGCTGCATCACTCCACACATTTATATAATAACAAATAATTTGCTCCTAAAACTAGTTTATAGTGTTTCTTCATGTAGCTCTAGCATTAATTCATTTTCAATAAATAAAACTGCGAATATCATGATGCACGCCAGTGTTTTTAACACAATACGTTTCTGTACAAATATATTTCGAATTACGTTTTGAACACTTCCACCATCTTACACACATTTCAAAATTTCTGTTGTTATCAAAGTGGAAATATTTCACGTCAAATCCAGCTGAAATACACGTGTATGTGTGTAGGAAATTATAGCGTTTAACCCAATATACTGAGTTCTTCCTGTTGCAAGTACGAAATAATAACTTTCCAAATACATCCCTACTTTGACTGGGGCAGTCTTTTAAGTGAGGTCAAATTGCATACAAAAGTTGCTTCCCTTCAACTTCGAAAATCTCTGCCTATAAATAAGTAAATAACTTCGTAGAAGACTGAAGATTTTTATTAGTCCGATTTCTTTATTCTTAAAGCATTAACTTCAAACACTTATGCGGCGTTATCGTTAATTTAACACATTTAAATGCACGGCAACCGAAAATTGCTTTTATAAAACTTTCACCAAAAACACACTTTGTGCAGTAAGATGCGTCTAAAGCTACTTTAATGGTTCAAATTGCAGCAATATATGTACAGGTTGTCACATGTTGTTTAAAGTCTAATACATTGACCCATTTTCGAAAAACAGCAAACTATAAATAGCTAGATGAATATTGTTTAGATTCTCACATTCATATAGAAAATAGGATTTTAAAACATTGATTTTCAGCTGCAGTTTAGAAAGTGGTTTGCAAGATAATCATTCCGGAACAACATCGAAATTGAAAAACCCATCCAAAGACGCTTCTGAAATGACAAATAAAATGGACTTTTGCGTATGTTTGACAAGATCTACGACGGAATTTTACTTATTTTGTTATTTTTCATGTAAGAGATATATTCTACGCCAGAATATGGGTAAATGATGGTTTTCGCAAAAGAAACTGTACATGAGTAGCTTTAAATGAGTGAAACTTTGATAAATTAATATAAATATGTAAGAATTTCCTTTTCTCCAAAATGTGCTGTATGTTTTACTTTTCTTTCTCGTTTGGACAAAAGAATGTTGTTATTGTACGTCATTTATATTTGTGTAAACCTAAGAGTGGGTGCGGTTCTTCTTAGGGGGACGGGATGTAGTTGTGAAATGGGTATAGTTATAGGATGGCTTTAGTCAATTTTTCTGAAATTTCCTCGTGATAAGTTATGCAAAAGTTTAAAAATGTACTTCAACTAACCATTAAAAAGGTTGCAAACTGTGCACACGAATATATCTATTGAATCGTTGAAATTATAGAATTCTTAAGTGTTTTAAACATGTATAAACCTGTTTGATTTTGATATAAATGGCTAACTAGACTCAATCGGTTTAGTGTTCTGTCATTATTTTTAAGTTGTCAAATTCATTTTCAACATACGTATACGTTTACCTTCTTTAATTTTCTTGAAAATCAGTTATACATGACGACTCATTCATTTAAGCTTGTTTTAATTTTACCCCTACTTTCAAATAATTATGGTATGTAAACAGACGTTTCATTTGTTGAAAAATTAGTTGGTAAAATTTTGAACGTAATATTTCATAAATCTTTTCGAAGCCGAACAGATTTCTACGTTGAGCAATGAAATTATATATTTTGCGAAGTTTACATAGACAACAAGAATGCATATCAAAGAGGTTAAGCAACGTTCCAAACATGCAAAGCGCATATCATATCATGCGGACGTACATAAACACACGTAGACACGGGCTAAGTAAACACACGAAGACTAAACAAAAAAACGAAGGAAGGAACAGGGTGGGACACCGCTTTGAGTGTAAATAAAAGTTATCTCCAACGGTCGATTCTTTAACGCAGGCAATGGCAATATAAGGCATGGCCTTTATAACACAAACATTTCTTGTATTTATACAAAAAGCAACCTTTAAGAACCAAAATCACATGTACTCAGTGCCGTAGTAGAAGTCTGATCCACACTTTAAGGCCTTAGGACTGATATCAAAACAACTAAGTCCCCATGAAATTTTGAAAAACAAATGTCTATCATACAGGCCTCAATATGTTCAGTTGTACACAATCAAAGAGGAAAGTTTAGCGTTTATTTGTAAAGGGATGTAAAATGCGATGCGTGTCAAAATTGTTAGGTCGTAACCTCTTTTAATAAAGCGATTCATTTTTTGCCAAATACTGCTGGAAAATAAACAAGAACTGAAATCTTATTAAGTTTGTTACACATCCATAAAAATCAGGTCTAAGTATACATCTGCGCAAAAGTTCCATTGAATTTCTATTAAATTTTAAAATCAAATTTGAATTACGATATAAATAGTAACTATTAGCGAAATTATTTATGTAATTTTTGAAGAAATCTATTATTTTGAAATAACACAAATATGATTAGAATTAACAACAATTTACATATACGAACATGTTGTTTCTCTTTTGCGGAGGGGGTTATGATTAAATCAGTATTCTCGTTGTTTTTGTTTTTTTTTTGTTTTTTTTGGGGGGGAGGGGTATTTTTATCATTACATTAATGTTGAATATACGACCAAACTTCCAAAAGGAAATTTTTTTATTATAACGTTCAAATAATACATACCGTGCCTTATACATGTATGATACTGAAACAATATATGTGACCATGACTGAGAAAATGGGTCCAGATGAGGAATTTTGATATTTTCAGGTTTTTGCATATTTAGAAAGTATATTCATTCAGAAATAAATCCTGAAAATTTCAGATGAAAATCTTCAAAATTGTCAATTTTATGACAGATTTCGTAACATAGATATTAAAAATAAAAACAGTACATTTCAGTTATCCTTTCTTTCTAGTTTATTTCACACATACTGGTAATGGCTAACAATTCTGAAATAAATTTATCTTTTGTTACAATTGCATGATATAAGTAAGATCCCTTCTTAATACACAAAATGATAATCAATTAAAATCTACAACAATTTCTATAAAAATATTTCTAAAATTGTGTTACCATGGCAACAAATATATTAAAATCCCTTTTCTATGATAAAACTTTAAAAAAAAAAAACATGTTAGCTTGAAATAAGGATGTTAAAAAGTAAAATATTTTAAGGCATATGTATTTACAAAAATAAACTGAAAATTTCCCATGAAAATATTAAGAATGTTTGGTTTTATGACAGTTTTTGAAACACGGGTAATAACCATAATAATAAGATAGATTTGTCATTGTTTCTTCATAACTTGTCTTTTACATGCTGATAATAAATGACTACTTTGGAAAAAAAGAACCTTCTATTACTATGAAATTTTATTTTTGTGATGCTTTCTTAAAACAGTAAAATACAGCTAATTTAAATCTTTCATATTTTCTATGAAGGCATTATTCAAATTGCGTTACCATGGCAACATATGCAATAAATTGCTTTTTCTACAATAGTACTTAAAATAAAAGCTTAATTTAAAATAATGTTTCTTGTAAGTTGAATATAACAAAGTATATGTATTCGAAAGTAAAATTTGAAAATTATATGTGAAAAGATATAAAATGTTTGGTTTTATGACAGATCTCGTAACATGGGTAATAACCACAAGAATAAACTATTTCAGTGGTTGTTTCTTCAGTTTGTGTTTTCACTTATTGGTAATCACTGGCTATTTTTAAATAAATGAATCTTCTTTTACAAAGAATATTTAGATATTCACTTAAAGTGCAAAGATCTAGCTGGCTAAAGTCCTTCACATTTTCTATAAAAACATTATTAAATTATGTTACCATGGCAACATATGCATTTGATTCTGTTTTCTACAATAGTACTTTAAAAAAGAGCTAAATTTGGAAAAGTGTTTCAGATAACTTGAATATTATAAAGTGGTATGTATTCAAAAATATTATCTCAAAATTTCATGTTAAAAAATTAAAATGTTTTGTTTTATGACAGTGTTTGTAACATGAGTAATAACTATAAGAATAAGACATTTCTGTCATTGTTTCTTCATAACTTGTCTTTTACCTGCTGGTAATAAATAACTATTTTGAAATAAATGAAACATATATTACTATTGATTTTTTTTATTGTTTATGCTTATTTTAAAGTAGAATACTAGAAAGTACAGCTAATTAAAATTTTTCCATATTTTCTAGGAAAATTGTGTTACCATGGCGACATATGTTTTAAATTCCCTTTTCCTACAATAATACTTAAAAGCAAGAGCTTATTTTAAAAATGTATTTCTAATAAGTTAAATATTTGAAAGTATAAGTTAAATTAAAATATTCAGGAAAGAAATCTGAAAATTCCACATAAAAACTTTAAAACAGCCATGTTCTGTAACAAAAGTAGTTATGTAAGAATAAACATCCCTTTCCTCATAATCTGTTTTTTTCACTGGCTAGTTATAACTGACAATAAAAAAAGTGAACATTCTTTTACCATTACATTATATACTGTAGATCCCTTACTGAAATACAAATCCATAATTTCAATGAAATATAATTTGAATTATGTTACCTTGGCAACATACATACTAAATTCCTTTTTCTAAAAATACTTTATTAATTAACACAACAGCTTAACTTTTGATGAAGGTTACACTGCTACAAACTCTGATGAAAAGTAAATATCTATTTCCAGCCAATACTTTAATGAAGGTAACTGAAACTACAACCTTTACTTGATGTTTAACCTTAACAGCTAAACACATCTATATGAACAGCAAAACAGGCTAAAGTGTTGTGTATTAAAACGTTTGAATTCAACAACAATTTCTATCTTTTACATGCACTTCCTTTCTTTCAGTTCTCAGAAAAATCCTGGCCAATCACAATTTCAGTTTTCAGTTGAAGTGGTTTGGAACAAACAGAATCCTTTGACTTTTCAGACAAATACTATTCTCTTATGAGTTAATACAGGTACCATTGTCAGGCTTGTGTCATTCCATGTCAATAATATTCGTTTGGCAAGGGGGAGTAGATTTTAGTAAGTTAACTGGACTGTCACTTTTAACACTTACAATCCAGGTGTTTCTGCAGACATGATAAAGTGGTAATACTTGGTTATCTTCTTCAAAAGTTTAAAATATTGTGATAAGATATTTCTCCACTGGTAAAATGTGACAGGATTTAAATCATTGTTGACCAACTGTGCAGTGTTATGGCCTTTCTTTGATGACTGACACACTGTGTCAGCAATATCATGTGTTATTAAAGGTCTCAGCATTCACCCTCCTCCACAGATTCTTCTAAATACAAAAGTGCAAGTCAGATTCCAACTTTGCATGGTCTGTGATCATTGTTGAATATTCAATCGATCTGTGATATCCTGTAACAAATAAGTAAAACATATTATTTTAAATAATTAACCATATTATTTTAAATAATTAACCTAGGAGTCTCTTTATTTAATAAAAGCAGAGTTATCACTATTTGATAATAGATGATTCTTTAATTTCTTACAACCAATACTCTAAAATATTGACAAACAGACTGACAACAGCGTGCTGTCAGTATATAAAATGTACTTTGTTTGTAGATTTTGATTACTGCAAATAGGATGTTCTAAAAAAAAATTTGCATTTATTGGGTTAACCCTAAACCTGCTAAATTTGTAAAATTGACTACTCCATCTTTAAATAGAGACAGTACCATTTATAGCTTATAGGGGGTTCTCATAGAAAATTTGCAAAGTATCAAACACTGCAGATCATGATCAGACTGCACAGATATGCAGGTTGATCTTGATCTGCACTGGTTGCAAAGACAGACATAGCTGCCTCATGCAGCCTAAGGGTTAAAAGTATGCACTGTTTTAACAGCTATCAAAAATGGTTGTTACCTAGTAAAAGTCTCCACAGACTGTACCACAGCAAGATGTTATTTCTGTTCTAGCTAGCAACATTGTCAAAATGGAATACCAATACAGGTAGTGATGTACCATGCTCATAAGTTGTCTGCCCCTTAACCAACTGAGTTGCTTCATAAACAAGAGGAAACACTTGCATTCCTGAAAAAAGATTTAAAAGTCTTTGGTAAAAGTATCTGTTATCTTCATGTATCTCAGGAACCTTTACAGTCTTCATTCTAATCTATATTCTTGGTGCAATAAAACTGGTAAAAAAATTCAATCACATCACAATGTCTAAGTCAAGAATGGGTTAATTAAATTTGAAAATAATCACATTACAATTAAACTAAATTACAATTAATTGATTTACTTTGAATACTTAATTAAAATTCTTATTATTTAGAATGAGATATCAACTTATACACATGTACATGGTGTGTTAAGCATTCAAATCATCCATGTACTTATTGAGTGCCACAGACTTTTCTCAGGCTACTAAAGACTTTACACCAACTGATCCTCCTCAAAATCAGATTGTTGAAATTAAATTTCAATGATGCCAGTTTTGTCAGTTTAAGCCATTTAATAGTCATAGTACATGTACATACATTGTACAAATCATTAGTGTAGAAGTAGACTTATTTTGAGTTGACTCCAACAAAACCTAGACAGAGGTATAAATAAATAATATATTACATTAAAATTTTAATAAGAGCCATTAGCTGCATGTTACTTACCTGATTCCTCAAAGCACATCCAAAATATGTTACATTTTCTTGGGATCTTAAAGTAAACAGACCAATTTCCTGGCTGTTGTAGGGTATATGAACCAGCTGTATAGTGGAATGAACCATCAAAGGAACAAGGAATATCATCTGAAAGAAGATACATTACATGTACTGTAAACATCACTAAAATCAAAAACTTCATGGATACTAAATTAATAATGTGATTGTGAAAGGTTTCATTAACTTACCACAAAATACTATTAAAGTTATTATACTATGAATCTATTTTTTACAGGATCATAAATTGTTTTACATACAGCAAGGCTCAAAAATTTCAAAATTAAAAAGATTTTCATTATATGGCATAAATTCCCACTATCCAAAAAAAAAAATCATCCTGCTACAAAACATTCTGAATCAACAATAATAGAAAAAGAGAGTAGTCACCAGACAGAAATAACATGACTTATGAGACCAACAGCAAAAACAGTTACCATTTTATAAATGGAAGTGTCTAGACATCCGGTAACCAGAAACCTAGCCGGTGTTCTAGCCAACCGGTAACAGGACGCCTAGCCTATCCAAATTTCTATCCTATAGGGGTTTCCTAGGTGTCCGGTAATCAATTTTAAGATATTGTATACGCCTTGCAGGTGAATATTCAAACCTATGCCAAAAATTGATACAATAAATTTATTTCCTTACAGTATTCATATATAAAAAGATCGCCGAACAGCTAGAAAAACATTCGCGGAGAGGCTAGTCGTAATGTTGCCGGACAGCTAGAATGCAGGGTAGGCGTCCAGTTACCGGACATCTGCATATTTCCTTTTAAAATACCTTGGCTTCTACTTGAGAGGGGACTTTTCGAGAAATGATGTGACACAGGCAGGCATCTATAAGTCTGCATCAAATTTATTAATTATCATTGCTACATGTATATTGTACAGGTCTAGGAAAGTGGAGTATTTACAGATTATCTGTAAATTTACAGATAATCTATAAATTTACAGATTTTTCAATCTGTAAATTTACAGATCAAGTGTTTGAAAACTGCTAAAATTATATTTAGACACAAAATCGCAGCTTGAAATTAATTGATTTACTTATGGTATGTATAAATAAAGGTCAGTTGTAACTTTCAGCCATTTTTGTTGACTTTGATTTTTTGGCATTTTCAGAAAAATCAAAGTCAACAGAAATGACTGAAAGTTACAACTGACCTTTATTTATACATACCATAAGTAAATCAATTAATTTTAAGCTGCGATTTTGTGTCTAAATATAATTTTAGCAGTTTTCAAACACTTGATCTGTAAATTTACAGATTGAAAAATCTGTAAATTTATAGATTATCTGTAAATTTACAAATAATCTGTAAATACTCCACTTTCCTAGACCTGTTGTATTTTCCATAATAATGCTTACTATGGACAATGAACTAATTTGATGAATCCTGGTCACCTCGAGTAAGAAGCTGCCTGCCTTCAATAATCTTTGTGATAACCCAACTGGCCATTTTATATTAAATACACAGGCATAGTGAAATCATCTGTGTTTAGTGGCCACAAGATAAATTTCATAAATTTCCCTCGGTATGTTTTGGATTCACTTCCGGGTAAAAAAAAACGACTTATTTCAGTGAAAGTTTCAAATATATTAGAGAACTTCATTAACAACTGTTTTTAAGGTTCATGTAAAGTGTTTGAGACTGCCCCTCGGGTGAAATTTCATTTCATGTTTTGAGACCTCATAGGCCTTTGTTTTTCATACATTGTATACCAAACTGTTCAGAAAGAGTAGAAGTGTCATTCAAGAGAGGTTGTTTTGTTCGGTACAATAATATTTCTCTTATATCACATGTACTTTGCTTGTCCACATTCTGTTTTGTAAAAAATATCAAACATCTTTTTCAAAAATCTTTGGCATAAGGTCTATACTTATTGTGTGCCTAACATATTTCTCCAGGTACTCCCAGTGTTAAAATTGCTACAATACATCTACATTTCAAAAAGTTGCAAAAATTGCAAAACGAAAGTGAAAGTAGAGCTGTCAAAATGACAAAATACTCCTATATTTCAGAAAATATGTAAGTTAACCGTATTTCAATACTGGGAGTACCTAGATAAATATGTTAGAGACACAAACAAAACATATTTAAGGAACAAATACTTTTGAAATAGAAGTTTGATATTTTCTACAAAATAGAACTGTGACGATCGAAGTACATGTAATTTTTGACAAAATACTTAATCTTAATGAAGCTTACCTTTGTATAATGTATTCCATTCTTCCTCTGAACAATTCAGTGTATTTATAATAAATAGTAACGTCTTTGAAAAATAAATTTCCAAATTCAAAATTCACCTGAAGGGTGGTCTCCAAACACTTTACATGAACCTTAAACGGTACTTACCAAATAAGTAAACAGTATTACAAGTCTCAGATCCCTTCATCGTTGAACAAAAGGTAGTTAAACAAAAGTAAACTTCACATGCTTCCCTGTTTTACTGTTAAAATCCGAAACCGGAAACATAGCGAAGGGGAAACAACTGATTTTCAACGAAATATTTTGCCTCAGGCGTAATACCACTATTTTTTACAGGTCTGATGTCTAAATATTCTTTCTGTAGTAGGTTGTCATCAATTATGTAACAAGCAGTCGTACTTTAACGGTCAAACTTTTGCTAATTAAAACATGTGTAAAAAAGCTGCGCGCGTAAACTTGGCGCAACTTTAAACGTCGTTTCTCGATATTACGTCATGCCGCATCTGGACCAGTTTTCAAAGACGACGTCACATATGTTAATCCAGTTTATTATTTATTTTTTTAAGACAATCATAGAAATGCTTTTAATAAAAAAAAACTCTTAAAATAATAGTATATTCATTTTTTCCAGAACTTGTGCCAGGTATAGCATTTGGTACGTTACCTGACAGTCACATTTTTTTTTCCAGTTGAAAAATCCTTGTATTGGCTTTTTATATGTTGTAGATATATTATTGCATTAGTTCAATTCTTTATCTAGGGTGAGACAAATCAGATTACAAAGAAATTTCGATATATTTCAGATAAAATCTTATTGAAAAACAAACTCTACAGCGAATAAAAAATTTTCGATAAAGTAATTAAAAAAAGGTAAATATGTGCTAAATCAGCAATATCATTTAGTTTTATACGAAAAATATTCTCTTGAATATTTGGCAATTCTGAGAGGAGCGAGCGCACTCACAGTAAGAAAAAGCCTCTTAAAGTACTCTATTAGTGTTTTGCAGTGTATTATATATTGAGTTTGATTTTATTTAGTTCAGATATTGCTCTAATGATCTCAGTTGATATCATTTTCTTAAATAATCATTTTCCTTTCTGCTCAAACTGAGTTGTAATACCTAACATAAAATTTATATGGAAAACATCTCATTTTCCCAAAACCAGTAAAAAGAGAGTTTCAGGTTTAGCAATTTATCGAGCAAGACTTTTACTGATTGGTTAATTTGATGATTATTTTAGACACATGGGTGTTTGTCAACAGAAGTGACATACATAAGATTGGCACACTATTACTGGAAGGTGTACTCGAGTTTGCGAACATCCCCGGTGCTGTCTTTGATATCGAAGCTGATTTCATAATAATTAAGGGAGGCCGGTTCATCATTGGATGGCCAAATAATCCATTTGATGCTTTTGCAAAAATAACACTTCGAGGAAATCAGTCGTCACCACATTTTCATGTTGGAGCAGGATACACTGTCGGACCAAAATCTATCGGTATTATATCTGTAGAATTTCATGTTTGCCTGTATTTGTATTTGTAGCATTTCATGTTTTCCTACATTCTTCACCTGCTTTGATAATTATCCTATCCCTCATCAAGGGAAGCGTTTTATTGTATTGTTTCTGCCGGTTTGTTTGTCGTTTTATCTATCTGTCCGTCGATAGACCATTTGATTTAACAATAAATAATTGAATGAAGCTTAATAATAGAATAAATCCTTGAGACTTTAATAATCTTGGTGCATTGATTGGATACTATATTTTCTCTGTTATACATAAATACATAATTACGTTTATATATACACTAATAGGGGTTTGTCTTGTTGTTTTGTTTCGCGTTCCTATTTGATGGTGAGGTGACTAATAAAGTGTAAGACTCCATGATGCTTTTCTCCTAAATCCTACATACAATGGACGGATGAAGTTGATTTTTGTCTCGCAGTTTTTTTAGTCGTGCCCTTAAAAGTTAGGCTCTTGGTACTCCGAGTTCAGAAAAGTTGTTGAGTATATTGGTGTAATTATACCTTAGATTTACCTTAATTTTATGTTTTACTTTATTAATTTGTAATTTTTGCGCTAATGTTAGAGCCTTTCTCAGCGGGGATTTAATATACATTGTGTTGTCTAACTTGTTGAATATAGGGTAAGTGAGAGGTTGGTATGCCCTAAACGCGTTTAAACCCCCAGTTTCCTTTATATAGGTTACTGACCGTTCCAAGGCGGTTCCCCTGTTTTCAACTGGTTTTCTGTCTGTCTTGTATTGTCTGTTGCGTATGTTTTCTTGTTTGTTGTATGCGTTTTTTCTTACTCCTTTCTCCCCCTATTGCCCCCTCCCTTCCCCTTGCATTTGCGCTACTTTTTGCATCCCCCCTCCCCTTTACTTTGAGGTAGTTTTCGTGGCTCCCCTTTATTCAGGCTGACGGAATCCTAAGGAGGTACACAGTTGTTTTTTCCTGCTTATATGGGTGCGTTTGTGTGATTGTGAGTCTAAGACGGTGCCCTACTGTTTCCTATGTTATTTTAGTTGGGTATGATTGTGTGTTTGATTGTGGTACATAAGTGCTTACGTTGTAGTGTGACTGTTATTAAGGAACGTAGCATTCCCTTTGTATTTTCATCCTTGTTCTTCTTTCCTCTTCAAATTCCTTCCCACCACACCCCACCATTTTACCATTTCCTCTATCTATATTTCACATAAAGTAATATGTACTTGTTAGATGTTTGAAGCAACCCGTCTGTAATATTTTTCCATTACAGCTTCTTTTTGTTGTGGGCCTACTTTGCTAATGCGCGGCTCTGAGGCTGTGTTTTAGGTGCTCTGTGGTTTCGAGAAATCTACCCTCACCTATTTTCTTTTGTTGTATTTATTGTCTTTTTGTTGTTGTTGTTGTTTTTTTTTGTTTTCTTTTGTTTCTGTTTCTGTTTGTTTTGTTGTTGTTTTTGTTTATTTTGTTTTTCCTGAAATTCATAATCACATCATATTTATTTATTTTATTAGAGTTTAATCCATTTACAAAAAATAAAATATAACAGCATATAATACTCAAATAAAACCATAAACTAAAATATTAACATTCTTGATTGAATCCAACTTGAATTTACTTTTTCGAATATTAAAGTAACTATTTGCTTAAGGTGTAATTTAGCATTGTTATCCTATATTTTTACGGGACATGATTAATTGAAATATAAAAAATAATTTAATATTATTTTAACCTTATTTTGTAACAGGAGTTTTTGGTGGTTTAGACCTCATCGGGAAGGATATTGGAATAACCATGACTGAACTTGCAAGGACGGTACATATAGGATCAAAAATGATCAAGCTGAGAGATCCTGTCAGATGGGCTACTGGGAATGAGATTATGATAAGCTCTACCAGCTTCAGTCCGCAGCAAACAGAGACCTTTAGAATTATTTCTATTAAGCCGGATAATGTTACGTTGATTCTGAATGGTTCAATGCGCTTTAAACATATCGGTAAAGGGGCTATAGATATACAACTAAACATTTAAGAGCTTGTTTATCGTTTAATGACGATATTTCCTTTTAATAGTTTTCCTTTATCAGATAAAGCAATTTACTTAATGTCCGAAGAAAATGAGTAAATCATTCATGCAAGGAATGTCAAGTTTAGATTCTTCTGAATACGTGTGAACGAATAGCTGTACTAAATAAGTATACCCTGTTTTAAATGAATACTTTATCAGCCATTGTTGCAATCACATCATTGCTTTGTAAAATCTTAAAAGCCTGTTTTCCTTTCTTAATAATATTTGTTGTTTTATTCAGTACACACAGAACACTTTCCTGATGGACGCAACATATCTGTTGGAGCTGTTGTTGGTCTTTTGACCCGAAACATAAAGATCATGGGTCAAGACTCTAACCCTATACATTCAAAATCATTTGGAGCGCGGGTGCACGTTGGACGGATTATTGATAAACAATGCATATATACGGGTTTGTATTCCATTTAGATATTCAGTGATTTACCTCTAATATCAATGTTATTGTAATTATAATAAGGTTATATTATTATTTTCCATTCAATATTTATGTAAAGCAATTGCCTCTCACCTTACGAACAGACTCAATCAAACCGAGTCTGTTATTATTTTGCTTGGTTGCATTCTATGCTTTCATGGGATTTTATTACAGATTTTATTAACTATCACAACAATAATCTTGAAGTGTTGTGTGCCGGTCGTGAAAAGGTCTTCTCGTACATGTATTCAGTGTTGTTATATTTTCTGGTATTTGAGATTTTAGAGTCCATTCAATATATATGAGATAGAATAAGTTGGTGCTAGGGGGCGTGAGGAGTGTTGCACTTTCCATTACCTCTCATGAACAAACTCAGTCTGCTGTTAGTATGCTTCCAACGGAACTTCTTTCAAATTTTATTTTCAATTACAGGGTATGCGCGATTAGTCAACGTTGAGTTTTACTATACTGGTATACGGGATTCCCAAGATTTACAGATGTACGAGCGGGAATTCTCTCTTACGTTTGCCTACGTCGGACAAGTTACCATTCGGAAACCTTCTGCTGTCACAAAATGCTCATTTCATCAAGGCTTTAACACAGCAGTTGTAGCGTTGGGTACTGGAAATCTAAATTTAACAGATAACATTATATTTGGCCGTTATGGACATGGTATATAAACCCTTTCATTTATTTGTTTGTTTGATTCCGACATTTAATAAACACATCAAATAAAATTATATACATGTATGTGACTTCAATTTTTATCAATTTTACAGTTTAGAAGTTGAAACGGGCTAAAGTTCTAAGTTATAAAATTGTGTTGTAATCTTACTTTGAATTATTAATTTCCTATCCTGATAATTGTACTTGGATCTGAAAGAATCATTCCAAGTAATATCATTTTTACTAAATAATAGATCATGAATTGTAAAAATATGTGTTATATATATTTTCAAAACCAGCAACTTTTCTAAAAAGCTTCTACTCCCTGCTTTAAGCAATGAGGTGTATGTATAGTGATAAACTGAAATTGAAGCCTTTTTGGTATTGCATAGTTTAAAAGTACGACCGGCTTCATCATGTTCGTCAATCTAAGATATAGGGATGTACTTCATAGTCAATTTAATAAGACAAGCAGACATGGCGATGGTATTTAGGATTTGTGAAAACTTGTACACCGAAATTCCATATTTTTCCATTTTACAAGCCAAAGACAGTAATAACACCATTCGGAAGATGAAGAAACCCATTTCATCAACTTTTTGAAACCATTTCTGAATGCTAAATAATATTTACTATTTATATCTGCAGAACCTGCAATTACAAAGAAGTTATGAAACAAATTCATACTTTATGTTATTGCGATGATGCAGATGGCAGTTCTTTTAATATGCGATGTCATTATTCATAATATTGTTGCCTGACGATGACGCCATTATTAACATTCTCCTGAAGATCCATGTTACTGGTAAAACTGCTTAGGGTTTTAAGTCGTAATTTTACACTTTGAAACTATGTAATACTAAACAGGCATAATATAAACTAAATCTCATAATTCAAGAATATGTTGTTTTATATTAGTTATTACATATAATGTATACCCGAACGGTTAGCACAGTAGGTGTTATGAAAAGAGACATCGAAAGTTCAGTCACCGGGTGAGGCGAATGTTTTGCAAGATTATTTGACAGCAGAAAACACTTAATTTGTGCGATTGTGATTAATTTCAAACGGTCACTAAGATTTGCAAAATGAGTGAAAAATGCAACGACTATTTATAATAAACTTTTTATTTGTTTGTTTTATGTTTAAGGCCGTTTTTCAACAATATTTCCGTTATGTAACTGCAGGCAGTTAACCTAATCAGTGTTGTAGAATTCTGTACCAGTACAAGCCTATTCTCCGCAAATAACTGCCAACTTCCCAACATGAATCCGAGGTGGAGAACGAATGATTTCAGACATAATGTCTTTTAGGAAATCGACACGGAGAACATACGCATCGCCTGGGGATTGAACTCACGACTCCAAGATCCGTAGAGTAGATCCGTAGAGTGCTCTCTCTCTCTCTCTCTCTCTCTCTCTCTCTCTACTGAGCTAAGTGGGCAGGCTTATATTATTACAGTTTCAGTGACACCAAATTATATATGAACGTTATGTTTTATATATTCTTATTTATTTGCCTTTAAACACAATTCAGGTATTATGACAGCTTCCGCATACACTCGAGTTATTAGTAATCTGGTAGTTGCAACAAAACTAAATGGAATTGAAGCAACTAGAGCGACAAGCCTTACTCTACAAGACAACATAGTAATCGGATCAGAAAAAATTGGTTATCACATACCGGCTGAAAATTGTGCTGAAACGAGATACAAAAATAATCAAATGTACAGTAACGTCATTGGAGTCTTTCTGCGCGATCATGCACATTCACACATCTGCATTAAAATCAACGGTTTTACAAGCTGGAAGAGTGCTGACATTGGAATATTTTATATTGGGCACGCTGATGTAATCTTTGAACATAATATACTGATTGAGAACCAAATCGGTCTTGGTGTTTCAATCA